>NC_134095.1:87199972-87499972 GCF_000715075.1 Nicotiana tabacum | reverse complement strand
TTCTTCACATGAATAATAAAAAAATTAAAGAGGACAATTAAGGAAAAGATCAAAAAGGCCAAATACGATTTGATAATAAAAATAAAGAAAATATTTTAAAATTACGATTATCAACCACGACCTTACGGGCTTAGCACCGTTGCACTTGACATGTCACTACGCCTTGGCCTCGAACGCGGCATCCGTAAAACATCGAGTTGAAATGTAGTCGTTCCATGCGGCCCAGTTTAATAGGCATGGCGGGCCCACTAATTGCGATATTATCGCCGAGCGCGGCTTGTTGTTATTGGTCAACGCTTTTGCCCGCGAAAAATACATAAAATCAATAGAGTAATCGCGTAAAATGGATAAATGAGCATAAAGTGATGCCGTTTTAAGGCTTCACACTTTCGCACCTAGAGCGGAAAGAGGAAAGGTAATAAGAGAATTTAGAGTGCAAGGAATGTCGGATGCGATCATACCAGCATTAATGTAACGGATCCCATCAGAACTCTGAAATGAAGCGTGCTTGGGCGAGAGTAGTACTGGGATGGGTGACCCCCTGGGAAGTCCTCGTGTTGCATCCCTTTTTTTGGCAAAATTTGTATCCTACTTCTTTTAATATATCGGCGGTAGAGCCAACAAATTCACAAATGACTTTTACACATTGTAAACGATACTTTTTTAAATGAATAATAAAATTTTTTTAAAGAGGATAATTATGGAAAAGATCAAAAAGGCCAAATATGATTTGATAAAGAAATAAAGAAAATTTTTAAAAAATGACGATTATCAACCACGACCTTACGGGCTTAGCACCATTGAACTTGACATGTCACTATGCCTTGGCCTCGAAGGCGGCATCCGTAAAACGTCGAGTTGCGATGTCGTCGTTCCATGCAGCCCAGTTTAATAGGCATGGCGGACCCTCTAATTGCGATATTATCGCCTAGCGCGGCTTGTTGTTATTGGTCAACGCTTTTGCCCGCGAAAAATACATAAAATCAATAGAGTAATCGCGTAAAATGGATAAATGAGCATAAAGTGATGCCGTTTTAAGGCTTCACACTTTCGCAGCTAGAGCGGAAAGAGGAAAGGTAATAAGAGAATTTAGAGTGCAAGGAATGTCGGATGCGATCATACCAGCACTAATGTAACGGATCCCATCAGAACTCTGAAATGAAGCGTGCTTGGGCGAGATTAGTACTGGGATGGGTGACCCCCTGGGAAGTCCTCGTGTTGCATCCCTTTTTTTGGCAAAATTTGTATCCTACTTCTTTTAATATATCGGCGGTAGAGCCAACAAATTCACAAATGACTTTTACACATTGTAAACGATACTTTTTTAAATGAATAATAAAATTTTTTTAAAGAGGATAATTATGGAAAAGATCAAAAAGGCCAAATATGATTTGATAAAGAAATAAAGAAAATTTTTAAAAAATGACGATTATCAACCACGACCTTACGGGCTTAGCACCATTGAACTTGACATGTCACTATGCCTTGGCCTCGAAGGCGGCATCCGTAAAACGTCGAGTTGCGATGTCATCGTTCCATGCAGCCCAGTTTAATAGGCATGGCGGACCCTCTAATTGCGATATTATCGCCTAGCGCGGCTTGTTGTTATTGGTCAACGCTTTTGCCCGCGAAAAATACATAAAATAAAAATAGTAATCGAGCAAAACGGATAAATGAGCGTAAAGTTATGCCGTTTTAAGGAATCACAATTTCGCACCTAGAGCGGAAGGAGGAAAGGTAATAAGAGAATTTAGAGTGCAACCAATGTCGGATGCGATCATACCAGCACTAACGCATCGAATCCCATCAAAACTCCGAAGTAAAGCATGCTTGGTCGAGAGTAGTACTAGGATGGGTGACCCCCTAGGAAGTCCTCGTGTTGCATCCCTCTTTTTGACAAAATTTGTATCGTACTTCTTTTAATATCTCGACGGTAGAGTTAATAAATTCAGAAATGATTTTTAAGCATTGTAAAAAATATTTTTTTACATGAATAATAAAAAAATTTAAAGAGGATAATTATGGAAAAGATCAAAAAGGAAAAATACGATTTGATAATAAAAATAAAGAAAATATTAAAAAATTACGATTATCAACCACGACCTTACGGGCTTAGCACCGTTGCACTTGACATGTCACTACGCCTTGGCCTCGAAGGCGGCATCCGTAAAACGTCGAGTTGTAATGTCGTCTTCCATGCGGCCCAGTTTAATAGGCATGGCGGGCCCTCTTATTGCGATATTATCGCCGAGCGCGGCTTGTTGTTATTGGTCAGCGCTTTTGCCCGTGAAAAATACATAAAATCAAAAGAGTAATCGCGTAAAATGGATAAATGAGCATAAAGTGATGCCGTTTTAAGGCTTCACACTTTCGCACCTAGAGCGGAAGGAGGAAAGGTAATAAGAGAATTTAGAGTGCAAGGAATGTCGGATGCGATCATACAAGCACTAACGTAATGGATCCCATCAGAACTCCGAAATGAAGCGTGCTTGGGCGATAGTAGTACTAGGATGGGTGACCCCCTGGGAAGTCCTCGTGTTGCATCCCTTTTTTTGGCAAAATTTGTATCCTACTTCCATTAATATATCGGCGGTAGAGCCAACAAATTCACAAATGACTTTTACACATTGTAAACGATACTTTTTTACATGAATAATAAAAAAAATTTAAAGAGGATAATTATGAAAAAGATCGAAAAGGCCAAATATGATTTGATAAAGAAATAAAGAAAATTTTTAAAAAATTACGATTATCAACCACGACCTTACGGGCTTAGCACCATTGAACTTGACATGTCACTATGCCTTGGCCTCGAAGGCGGCATCCGTAAAACGTCGAGTTGTAATGTCGTCGTTCCATGCGGCCCAGTTTAATAGGCATGCGGGCCCTCTAATTGCGATATTATCGCCGAGGGCGGCTTGTTGTTATTGTTCAACGCTTTTGCCCGCGAAAATTACAGAAAATCAAAAGAGTAATCGCGTAAAAGGGATAAATGAGCATAAAGTGATGTCGTTTTAAGGCTTCACACTTTCGCACCTAGAGCGGAAAAAGGAAAGGTAATAATAGAATTTAGAGTGCAAGGATTGTCGGATGCGATCATACCAGCACTAACGTAACGGATCCCATCAGAACTCCAAAATGAAGTGTGCTTGGGCGAGAGTAGTACTAGGATGGGTGACCCCTTGGGAAGTCCTCGTGTTGCATCTCTTTTTGTTTGGCAATATTTGAATCCTACTTCTATTAATATATCGGTGGTAGAGCCAATAAATTCACAAATGAATTTTACACATTGTAAACGATACTTTTTTACATGAATAATAAAAAAAATTTAAAGAGGATAATTATGGAAAAGATCAAAAAGGCCAAATATGATTTGATAAAGAAATAAAGAAAATATTTAAAAAATTACGATTATCAACCACGACCTTACGGGCTTAGCACCATTGAACTTGACATGTCACTATGCCTTGGCCTCGAAGGCGGCATCCGTAAAACGTCGAGTTGTAATGTCGTCGTTCTATGCGAACCAGTTTAATAGGCATAGCGGGCCCTCTAATTGTGATATTATCGCCGAGCGCGGCTTGTTGTTATTGGTCAACGCTTTTGCCCGCGAAAAATACATAAAATAAAAATAGTAATCGCGTAAAACGGATAAATGAGCGTAAAGTTATGCCGTTTTAAGGAATCACAATTTCGCACCTAGAGCGGAAGGAGGAAAGGTAATAAGAGAATTTAGATTGTAACCATTGTCGGATGCGATCATACCAGCACTAACGCATCAGATCCCTTAAAAACTCCGAAGTAAAGCATGCTTGGGAGAGAGTAGTACTAGGATGGGTGACTCCCTGGTAAGTCCTCGTGTTGCATCCCTTTTTTTGGAAAAATATGTATCCTACTTCTTTTAATATATCGGCGGTAGAGTCAATAAATTCACAAATGTCTTTTACACATTGTAAACGATACTTTTTTACATGAATAAAAAAAAATTTAAAGAGGATAATTATGGAAAAGATCAAAAAGGCCAAATATGATTTGATAAAGAAATAAAGAAAATATTTAAAAAATTACGATTATCAACCACGACCTTACGGGCTTAGCACCGTTGAACTTGACATGTCACTACGCCTTGGCCTCGAAGGCGGCATCCGTAAAACGTCGAGTTGCAATGTCGTCGTTCCATGCGGCCCAGTTTAATAGGCATGCGGGCCCTCTAATTGCGATATTATCGCCGAGGGCGGCTTGTTGTTATTGTTCAACGCTTTTGCCCGCGAAAATTACAGAAAATCAAAAGAGTAATCGCGTAAAAGGGATAAATGAGCATAAAGTGATGTCGTTTTAAGGCTTCACACTTTCGCACCTAGAGCGGAAAAAGGAAAGGTAATAAGAGAATTTAGAGTGCAAGGATTGTCGGATGCGATCATACCAGCACTAACGTAACGGATCCCATCAGAACTCCGAAATGAAGCGTGCTTGGGCGAGAGTAGTACTAGGATGGGTGACCCCTTGGGAAGTCCTCGTGTTGCATCTCTTTTTTTGGCAAAATTTGTATACTACTTCTTTTAATATATCGGCGGTAGAGCCAACAAATTCACAAATGACTTTTACACATTGTAAACGATACTTTTTTACATGAATAATAAATTTTTTTTAAAGAGGATGATTATGGAAAAGATCAAAAAGGCCAAATATGATTTGATAAAGAAATAAAGAAAATATTTAAAAAATTACGATTATCAACCACGACCTTACGAGCTTAGCACCATTGAACTTGACATGTCACTACGCCTTGGCCTCGAAGGCAGCATCCGTAAAATGCCGAGTTGCAATGTCGTCGTTCCATGCGGCCTAGTTTAATAGGCATGCAGGCCCTCTAATTGCGATATTATCGCCGAGCGCGGCTTGTTGTTATTGGTCAACGCTTTTGCCCGCGAAAAATACATAATATAAAAATAGTAATCGCGTAAAACGGACAAATGAGCGTAAAGTTATGCCATTTTAAGGAATCACAATTTCGCACCTAGAGCGGAAGGAGGAAAGGTAATAAGAGAATTTAGAGTGCTACCAATGTCGGATGAGATCATACCAGCACTAACTCATCGGATCCCTTCAAAACTCCGAAGTGAAGCATGCTTGGGCGAGAGTAGTGCTTGGATGGGTGACCCCCTGGGAAGTCCTCGTGTTGCATCCCTCTTTTTGGCAAAATTTGTATCCTACTTCTTTTAATATCTCGACGGTAGAGCCAATAAATTCACAAGTGACTTTTACGCTATGTAAACGATATTTTTTCACATGAATAATAAAAAAAAATTAAAGAGGACAATTATGGAAAAGATCAAAAAGGCCAAACACGATTTGATAATAAAAATAAAGAAAATATTTTAAAATTACGATTATCAACCACGACCTCACGGGCTTAGCACCATTGCACTTGACATGTCACTACGCCTTGGCCTCGAAGGCGGCATCCGTAAAACGTCGAGTTGTGATGTCGTCGTTCCATGCGGCCCATTTTAATAGGCATGGCGGCCCTCTAATTTCGATATTATCGCCGAGCGCGGCTTGTTGTTATTGGTCAACGCCTTTGACCGCGAAAAATACATAAAATCAAATGAGTAATCGCGTAAAATGGATAAATGAGCATAAAGTGATGCCGTTTTAAGGCTTCACAATTTCGCACCTAGAGCGGAAGGAGGAAAGGTAATAAGAGAATTGAGATTGCAAGGAATATCGGATGCGATCATACCAGCACTAACGTAACGGATCCCATCAGAACTTCGAAATGAAGCGTGCTTGGGCGAGAGTAGTACTAGGATGGGTGACCCCTGGGAAGTCCTCAAGTTGCATCTCTTTTTTTGGCAAAATTTGTATCCTACTTCTTTTAATATATCGGCGGTAGAGCCAATAAATTCACAAATGACTTTTACACTATGTAAACGATACATTTTTACATGAATAATAAAAAATTTAAAGAGGATAATTATGGAAAAGATCAAAAAGGCCAAATATGATTTGATAAAGAAATAAAGAAAATATTTAAAAAATTACGATTACCAACCACGACCTTATGGGCTTAGCACCGTTGAACTTGACATGTCACTACTCCTTGACCTTGAAGGCGGCATCCGTAAAACGTCGAGTTGCGATGTCGTCGTTCCATGCAGCCCAGTTTAATAGGCACGCGTGCCCTCTAATTGCGATATTATCGCCGAGCGCGGCTTATTGTTATTGGTCAAACGTTTTGCCCGCAAAAAATACATAAAATCAAAAGAGGAATCGCGTAAAACGGATAAATGAGTGTAAAGTTATGCCGTTTTAAGGCTTCGTACTTTTGTACCTAGAGCGGCAGGAGAAAAGGTAATAGGAAAATTTAGAGTGCAAGGAATGTCGGATGCGATCATACAGGCACTAACGCACCGGATCCCATCAGAACTCCTAAGTTAAGTGGGTTTGGGCGAGAGTAGTACTAGCATAGGTGATCCCTTGGGAAGTCCTCGTGTTGCATCCTTTTTTTTCGCAAAATTTGTATCCTACGTATTTTAGTATATCGACGGTAGAGCCAATAAATTCACAAATGACTTTTATGCATTGTAAACGATATTTCTTCACATGAATTATAAAAAAAAATTAAAGAGGACAATTATGGAAAAGATCAAAAAGGCCAAACACGATTTGATAATAAAAATAAAGAAAATATTTTAAAATTACGATTATCAACCACGACCTTACGGGCTTAGCACCGTTGCACTTGACATGTCACTACGCCTTGGCCTCGAAGGCGGCATCCGTAAAACGTCGAGTTGAAATGTCGTCGTTCCATGCGGCCCAGTTTTATAGGCATGGCGGGCCCACTAATTGCGATATTATCGCCGAGCGCGGCTTGTTGTTATTGGTCAACGCTTTTGTCCGCGAAAAATACATAAAATCAATAGAGTAATCGCGTAAAATGGATAAATGAGCATAAAGTGATGCCGTTTAAAGGCTTCACACTTTCGCACCTAGAGCGGAAAGAGGAAAGGTAATAAGAGAATTAGAGTGCAAGGATTGTCGGATGCGATCATACCAGCACTAATGTAACGGATCCCATCAGAACTCTGAAATGAAGCGTGCTTGGGCGAGATTAGTACTGGGATGGGTGACCCCCTGGGAAGTCCTCGTGTTGCATCCCTTTTTTTGGCAAAATTTGTATCCTACTTCTTTTAATATATCGGCGGTAGAGCCAACAAATTCACAAATGACTTTTACACATTGTAAACGATACTTTTTTAAATGAATAATAAAATTAAATTTAAAGAGGATAATTATGAAAAAGATCGAAAAGGCCAAATATGATTTGATAAAGAAATAAAGAAAATTTTTAAAAAATTACGATTATCAACCACGACCTTACGGGCTTAGCACCATTGAACTTGACATGTCACTATGCCTTGGCCTCGAAGGCGGCATCCGTAAAACGTCGAGTTGCGATGTCGTCGTTCCATGCAGCCCAGTTTAATAGTCATGGCGGACCCTCTAATTGCGATATTATCGCCGAGCGCGGCTTGTTGTTATTGGTCAACGCTTTTGCCCGCGAAAAATACATAAAATAAAAATAGTAATCACGTAAAATGGATAAATGAGCGTAAAGTTATGCTGTTTTAAGGAATCACAATTTCGCACCTAGAGCGGAAGGAGGAAAGGTAATAAGAGAATTTAGAGTGCAACCAATGTCGGATGCTATCATACCAGCACTAACACATCGGATCCATTCAAAACTCCGAAGTAAAGCATGCTTGGTCGAGAGTAGTACTAGGATGGGTGACCCCCTAGGAAGTCCTCGTGTTGCATCCCTCTTTTTGACAAAATTTGTATCCTACTTCTTTTAATATCTCGACGGTAGAGTTAATAAATTCAGAAATGATTTTTAAGCATTATAAAAAATATTTTTTTTCATGAATAATAAACAAATTTAAAGAGGATAATTATGGAAAAGATCAAAAAGGAAAAATATGATTTGATAATAAAAATTAAGAAAATATTAAAAAATTACGATTATCAACCACGACCTTACGGGCTTAGCACCGTTGCACTTGACATGTCACTACGCCTTGGCCTCGAAGGCGGCATCCGTAAAACGTCGATTTGTAATGTCGTCTTCCATGCGGACCAGTTTAATAGGCATGGCGGGCCCTCTAATTGCGATATTATCGCCGAGCGCGGGCTTGTTGTTATTGGTCAGCGCTTTTGCCCGTGAAAAATACATAAAATCAAAAGAGTAATCGCGTAAAATGGATAAATGAGCATAAAGTGATGCCGTTTTAAGGCTTCACACTTTCGCAGCTAGAGCGGAAAGAGGAAAGGTAATAAGAGAATTTAGAGTGCAAGGAATGTCGGATGCGATCATACAAGCACTAACGTAACGGATCCCATCAGAACTCCGAAATAAAGCGTGCTTGGGCGAGAGTAGTGCTAGGATGGGTGACCCCCTGGGAAGTCCTCGTGTTGCATCTCTCTTTTTGGCAAAATTTGTATCCTACTTCTTTTAATATGTCGACGGTAGAGCTATTAAATTCAGAAATGACTTTTAAGCATTGTAAAAAAATATTTTTTTACATGAATAATAAACAAATTTAAAGAGGATAATTATGGAAAAGATCAAAATGGAAAAATACGATTTGATTATAAAAATAAAGAAAATATTTAAAAATTACGATTATCAACCACGACCTTACGGGCTTAGCACCGTTGCACTTGACATGTCACTATGCCTTGGCCTCGAAGGCGGCATCCATAAAACGTCGAGTTGCGATGTCGTCGTTCCATGCGGCCTAGTTTAATAGGAATGGAGGGACCTCTAATTGCGATATTATCGCCGCGCGCGGCTTGTTGTTATTGGTCAATGCATTTGCCCCGCGAAAAATACATATAATAAAAATAGTAATCGCGTAAAATTGATAAATGAGCGTAAAGTTATGCCATTTTAAGGCATCACAATTTCGAACCTAGAGCGGAAGGAGGAAAGGTAATAGGAAAATTTAGAGTGCAAGGAATGTCGGATGCGATCATACAGGCACTAACGCACCGGATCCCATCAGAACTCCTAAGTTAAGCGGGTTTGGGCGAGAGTAGTACTAGCATAGGTGATCCCTTGGGAAGTCCTCGTGTTGCATCTTTTTTTTTCGCAAAATTTGTAGCCTACTTATTTTAGTATATTGACGGTAGAGCCAATAAATTCACGAATGACTTTTACGCATTGTAAACGATATTTCTTCACATGAATAACAATAAAAAATTAAAGAGTAAAATTATGGAAAAGATCAAAAAGGCCAAACACGATTTGATAATAAAAATAAAGAAAATATTTTAAAATTACGATTATCAACCACGACCTTACGGGCTTAGCACCGTTGCACTTGACATGCCACTACGCCTTGGCCTCGAAGGCGGCATCCGTAAAACGTCGAGTTGAAATGTCGTCGTTCCATGCGGCCCAGTTTAATAGGCATGGTGTGCCCTCTAATTGCGATATTATCGCCGAGCGCGGCTTGTTGTTATTGGTCAACGCTTTTGCCCGCGAAAAATACATAAAATCAATAGAGTAATCGCGTAAAATGGATAAATGAGCATAAAGTGATGCCGTTTTAAGGCTTCACACTTTTGCACCTAGAGCGGAAGGAGGAAAGGTAGTAAGAGAATTTAGTGTGAAAGGAATGTCGGATGCGATCATACCAGCACTAATGTAACGGATCCCATCAGAACTCTGAAATGAAGCGTGCTTGGGCGAGAGTAGTACTGGGATGGGTGACCCCCTGGGATGTCCTCGTGTTGCATCCCTTTTTTTGGCAAAATTTTTATCCTACTTGTTTTAATATATCGGCGGTAGAGCCAACAAATTCACAAATGACTTTTACACATTGTAAACGATACTTTTTTACATGAAATATAAATTTTTTTTAAAGAGGATAATTATGGAAAAGATCAAAAAGGCCAAATATGATTTGATAAAGAAATAAAGAAATTTTGAAGGGAAATTACGATTATCAACCACGACCTTACGGGCTTAGCACCATTGAACTTGACATGTCACTATGCCTTGGCCTCAAAGGCGGCATAGGTAAAACGTCGAGTTGCGATGTCGTCGTTCCATGCAGCCCAGTTTAATAGGCATGGCGGACCCTCTAATTGCGATATTATCGCCGAGCGCGGCTTGTTGTTATTGGTCAATGCTTTTGCCCGCGAAAAATACATAAAATAAAAATTGTAATCGCGTAAAACGGATAAATGAGCGTAAAGTTATGCCTTTTTAAGGAATCACAATTTCGCACCTAGAGAGGAAGGAGGAAAGGTAATAAGAAAATTTAGAGTGCAACCAATGTCGGATGCGATCATACCAGCACTAACGCATCAGATCCCTTCAAAACTCCGAAGTAAAGCATGCTTGGGCGAGAGTAGTACTAGGATGGGTGTCCCCCTGGGAAGTCCATGTGTTGGATCCCTCTTTTTGACAAAATTTGTATCCTACTTCTTTTAATATCTCGACGGTAGAGTTAATAAATTCTGAAATGATTTTTAAGCATTGTAAAAAATATTTTTTACATGAATAATAAACAAATTTAAAGAGGATAATTATGGAAAAGATCAAAAAGGAAAAATACGATTTGATAATAAAAATAAAGAAAACATTAAAAAATTATGATTATCAAACATCCTTACGGGCTTAGCACCGTTGCACTTGACATGTCACTACGCCTTGGCCTCGAAGGCGGCATCCGTAAAACGTCGAGGTGTAATGTCGTCTTCCATGCGGCCCAGTTTAATAGGCATGGCGGGCCCTCTAATTGCGATATTATCGCCGAGCGCGGCTTGTTGTTATTGGTCAGCGCTTTTGCCCGTGAAAAATACATAAAATCAAAAGAGTAATCGCGTAAAATGGATAAATGAGCATAAAGTGATGCCGTTTTAAGGCTTCACACTTTCGCACCTAGAGCGGAAGCAGGAAAGGTAATAAGAGAATTTAGAGTGCAAGGATTGTCGGATGCGATCATACCAGCACTAACGTAACGGATCCCATCAGAACTCCGAAATGAAGCGTGCTTGGGCGAGAGTAGTACTAGGATGGGTGACCCCCTGGGAAGTCCTCGTGTTGCATCCGTTTTTTTGGCAAAATTTGTATCCTACTTCTTTTAATATATCGGCGGTAGAGCCAACAAATTCACAAATGACTTTTACACATTGTAAACGATACTTTTTTACATGAATAATAAAAAGAATTTGAAGAGGATAATTATGGAAAAGATCAAAAAGGTCAAATACGATTTGATAATAAAAATAAAGAAAATATTTAAAAATTATGATTAGCAACCATGACCTTACGGGCTTAGCACCGTTGCACTTGACATGTCACTACGCCTTGGCCTCGAAGGCGGCATCCGTAAAACGTCGAGTTGCGATGTCGTCGTTCCATGCAGCCCAGTTTAATAGGCATGGCGGACCCTCTAATTGCGATATTATCGGCGAGCGCGGCTTGTTGTTATTGGTCAACGCTTTTGCCCGCGAAAAATACATAATATAAAAATAGTAATCGCGTAAAACGGATAAATGAGCGTAAAGTTATGCCGTTTTAAGGAATCCCAATTTCGCACCTAGAGCGGAAGGAGGAAAGGTAATAAGAGAATTTAGAGTGCAACCAATGTCGGATGCGATCATACCAGCACTAACGCATCGGATCCCTTCAAAACTCCGAAGTGAAACATGCTTGGGCGAGAGTAATGCTAGGATGGGTGACCCCCTGGGAAGTCCTCGTGTTGCATCTCTCTTTTTGGCAAAATTTATATCCTACTTCTTTTAATATCTCGACGGTAGAGCTAATAAATTCAGAAATGACTTTTAAGCATTGTAAAAAAATATTTTTTTACATGAATAATAAACAAATTTAAAGAGGATAATTATGGAAAAGATCAAAATGGAAAAATACAATTTGATTATAAAAATAAAGAAAATATTTAAAAATTACGATTATCAACCACGACCTTACGGGCTTAGCACCGTTGCACTTGACATGTCACTATGCCTTGGCCTCGAAGGCGGCATCTGTAAAACGTCGAGTTGCGATGTCGTCGTTCCATGCGGCCTAGTTTAATAGGCATGGAGGGCCCTCTAATTGCGATATTATCGCCGCACGTGGCTTGTTGTTATTGGTCAATGCTTTTGCCCGCAAAAAATACATAAAATCAAAAGAGGAATCGCGTAAAACGGATAAATGAGTGTAAAGTTATGCCGTTTTAAGGCTTTGCACTTTTGTACCTAGAGCGGAAGGAGGAAAGGTAATAGGAAAATTTAGACTGCAAGGAATGTCGGATGCGATCATACAGGCACTAACGCACCGGATCCCATCAGAACTCCTAAGTTAAGTGGGTTTGGGCGAGAGTAGTACTAGCATAGGTGATCCCTTGGAAAGTCCTCGTGTTGCATCCTTTTTTTTCGCAAAATTTGTAGCCTACTTATTTTAGTATATCGACGGTAGAGCCAATAAATTCACGAATGACTTTTACGCATTGTAAACGATATTTCTTCACATGAATAATAAAAAAAATTAAAGAGGACAATTATGGAAAATATCAAAAAGGCCAAACACGATTTGATAATAAAAATAAAGAAAATATTTTAAAATTACGATAATCAACCACGACCTTACGGGCTTAGCACCGTTGCACTTGACATGTCACTACGCCTTGGCCTCGAAGGCGGCATCCGTAAAACGTCGAGTTGAAATGTCGTCGTTCCATGCGGCCCAGTTTAATAGGCATGGCGGGGCCTCTAACTGTGATATTATCGCCGAGCGCGGCTTGTTGTTATTGGTCAACGCTTTTGCCCGCGAAAAATACATAAAATCAATAGAGTAATCGCGTAAAATGGATAAATGAACATAAAGTGATGCCGTTTTAAGGCTTCACACTTTCGCACCTAGAGCGGAAAGAGGAAAGGTAATAAGAGAATTTAGAGTGCAAGGAATGTCGGATGCGATCATACCAGCACTAATGTAACGGATCCCATCAGAACTCTGAAATGAAGCGTGCTTGGGCGAGAGTAGTACTGGGATGGGTGACCCCCTGGGAAGTCCTCGTGTTGCATCCCTTTTTTTGGCAAAATTTGTATCCTACTTCTTTTAATATATCGGCGGTAGAGCCAACAAATTCACAAATGACTTTTACACATTGTAAACGATACTTTTTTACATGAATAATAAAAAAATTTTAAAGAGGATAATTATGGAAAAGATCAAAAAGGCCGAATATGATTTGATAAAGAAATAAAGAAATTTTTTAAAAAATTACGACTATCAACCACGACCTTACGGGCTTAGCACCATTGAACTTGACATGTCACTATGCCTTGGCCTCGAAGGCGGCATCCGTAAAACGTCGAGTTGCGATGTCGTCGTTCTATGCAGCCCAGTTTAATAGGCATGGCGGACCCTCTAATTGCGATATTATCGCCGAGCGCGGCTTATTGTTATTGGTCAACGCTTTTGCCCGCGAAAAATACATAATATAAAAATAGTAATCGCGTAAAACGGATAAATGGGCGTAAAGTTATGCCGTTTTAAGGAATCACAATTTTGCACCTAGAGCGGAAGGAGGAAAGGTAATAAGAGAATTTAGAGTGCAACCAATGTCGGATGCGATCATACCAGCACTAACGCATCGGATCCCTTCAAAACTCCGAAGTGAAGCATGCTTGGGCGAGAGTAGTGCTAGGATGGGTGACCCCATGGGAAGTCCTCGTGTTGCATCTCTCTTTTGGCAAAATTTGTATCCTACTTCTTTTAATATCTCGACGGTAGAGCTAATAAATTTAGAAATGACTTTTAAGCATTGTAAAAAAAAATATTTTTTTACATGAATAATAAACAAATTTAAAGAGGATAATTATGGAAAAGATCACAATGGAAAAATACGATTTGATTATAAAAATAAAGAAAATATTTAAAAATTACGATTATAAACCACGACCTTACGGGCTTAGCACCGTTGCACTTGACATGTCACTATGCCTTGGCCTCGAATGCAGCATCCGTAAAACGTCGAGTTGCGATGTCGTCGTTCCATACGGCCTAGTTTAATAGGCATGGCGGGCCCTCTAATTGCGATATTATCGCCGCGCGCGGCTTGTTGTTATTGGTCAATGCTTTTGCCCCGCGAAAAATACATAAAATAAAAATAGTAATCGCGTAAAATGGATAAATGAGCGTAAAGTTATGCCGTTTTAAGGCATCACAATTTCGAACCTAGAGCGGAAGGAGGAAAGGTAATAAGAGAATTTAGAGTGCAACGAATATCGGATGCGATCATACCAGCACTAACGCATCGTCTCCCTTTAGAACTCCGAAGTGAAGCGTGCTTGGGCGAGAGTAGTACTAGGATGGGTGGCCCCCTGGGAAGTCCTCGTGTTGCATCCCTCTTTTTGGTAAAATTTGTGTCCTACTTCTTTTAATATCTCGACGGTAGACATGTTGTATCCCTCTTTTTGGCTAAAATTGTATCCTACTTCTTTTAATATATCGACGGTATAGCCAAAAAATTCACAAATGGCTTTTACGCATTGTAAACGTTATTGTTTTATATTTATAATAAAAAGAATTTGAAGAGGTTAATTATGGAAAAGATCAAAAAGGTCAAATACGATTTGATAATAAAAATAAAGAAAATATTTAAAAATTATGATTAGCAACCATGACCTTACGGGCTTAGCACCGTTGCACTTGACATGTCACTTCGCCTTGGCCTCGAAGGCGGCATCCGTAAAACGTCGAGCTGCGATGTCGTCGTTCCATGCAGCCCAGTTTAATAGGCATGGCGGACCCTCTAATTGCGATATTATCGGCGAGCGCGGCTTGTTGTTATTGGTCAACGCTTTTGCCCGCGAAAAATACATAATATAAAAATAGTAATCGCGTAAAACGGATAAATGAGCGTAAAGTTATGCCGTTTTAAGGAATCACAATTTCGCACCTAGAGCGGAAGGAGGAAAGGTAATAAGAGAATTTAGAGTGCAACCAATGTCGGATGCGATCATACCAGCACTAACGCATCGAATCCCATCAAAACTCCGAAGTGAAGCATGCTTGGGCGAGAGTAGTGCTAGGATGGGTGACCCCCTGGGAAGTCCTTGTGTTGCATCTCTCTTTTTGGCAAAATTTGTATCCTACTTCTTTTAATATCTCGACGGTAGAGCTAATAAATTCAGAAATGACTTTTAAGCATTGTAAAAAAATATTTTTTTACATGAATAATAAACAAATTTAAAGAGGATAATTATGGAAAAGATCAAAATGGAAAAATACGATTTGATTATAAAAATAAAGAAAATATTTAAAAATTACGATTATCAACCACGACCTTACGGGCTTAGCACCGTTGCACTTGACATGTCACTATGCCTTGGCCTGGAAGGCGGCATCCGTAAAACGTCGAGTTGCGATGTCGTCGTTCCATGCGGCCTAGTTTAATAGGCATGGAGGGACCTCTAATTGCGATATTATCGCCGCGCGCGGCTTGTTGTTATTGGTCAATGCTTTTTCGTCGCGAAAAATACATAAAATAAAAATAGTAATCGCGTAAAATGGATAAATGAGCGTAAAGTTATGCCGTTTTAAGGCATCACAATTTCGCACCTAGAGCGGAAGGAGGAAAGAAAATAAGAGAATTTAGAGTGCAACGAATGTCGGATGCGATCTTACCAGCACTAACGCATCGTCTCCCTTCAGAACTCCGAAGTGAAGCGTCCTTGGGCGAGAGTAGTACTAGGATGGGTGACCCCCTGGGAAGTCCTCGTGTTGCATCCCTCTTTTTGGCAAAATTTGTGTCCTACTTCTTTTAATATCTCGACGGTAGACATGTTGTATCCCTCTTTTTGGCTAAAATTGTATCCTACTTCTTTTAATATATCGACGGTATAGCCAAAAAATTCACAAATGGCTTTTACGCATTGTAAACGATATTTTTTTACATGAATAATAAAAAGAATTTGAAGAGGATAATTATGGAAAAGATCAAAAAGGTCAAATACGATTTGATAATAAAAATAAAGAAAATATTTAAAAATTATGATTAGCAACCATGACCTTACAGGCTTAGCACCGTTGCACTTGACATGTCACTACGCCTTGGCCTCGAAGGCGGCATCCGTAAAACGTCGAGTTGCGATGTCGTCGTTCCATGCGGCCCAGTTTAATAGGCATGGTGGGCCCTCTAATTGCGATATTATCGCCGAGCGTGGCTTGTTGTTATTGGTAAACGCTTTTGCCCGTGAAAAATACATAAAATCAAAAGAGTAATCGCGTAAAACGGATAAATGAGCGTAATGTTATGCCATTTTAAGGCTTCACACTTTCGCACCTAGAGCGGAAGAAGGAAAGGTAATAAGATAATTTAGAGTGCAAGGAATGTCGGATGCGATCATACCAGCATTAACGCATCAGATCCCATCAGAACTTCGAAGTTAAGCGTGCTTGAGCGAGAGTAGTACTAGGATGGGTGACCTTTTGGGAAGTCCTCATGTTGCATCCCTCTTTTTGGCAAAATTTGTAACCTACTTTTTTTAATATATCGACGATAGACGTGTTGCATCCCTCCTTTTGGCAAAATTTGTATCATATTTCTTCTAATATATCGATGGTAGTGCCAATAAATTCACAAATGACTTTTACGCATTGTAAACGATATTTTTTACATGAATAATAAAAAAATTTAAAGAGGATAGTTATGGAAAAGTTCAAAAATGCAAAATACGATTTAATAATAAAAATAAAGAAAATATTTAAAAATTACGATTATCAACCACGACCTTACAGGCTTAGCACCGTTGCACTTGACATGTCACTACGCCTTGGCCTCGAAGGCGGCATCCGTAAAACGTCGAGTTGCGATGTCGTCGTTCCATGTGGCCCAGTTTAATAGGCATCACGGGACCTCTAATTGCGATATTATCGCCAAGCACGGCTTGTTGTTATTGGTCAACGCTTTTGCTCGCACAAAATACATAAAATCAAAAGAGGAATCGCTTAAAACAAATAAATGAGCGTAAAGTTATGCCTGTAACCACCCGATCGGTTGTTTTGAGCTCTAGCATGTCGTTCAACAGTTTGGTGCCATAAGCAGTTTCACTTAAGGTATTATGACTTGTACGCTTGGTCGGAATTGAATTCAGGAGAATTCGAAGTTGATTTGGAAAGGGAATTCTCATTTCGGAAGCTTTAAGTTGAAAGAATTGACTAAGATTGGATTTCAGAGTAAACAACCTCAGAATCGGGATTTGAAGGTTCCAGTAGGTTCGTATGATGATTTCAGACTGGGGTATGTCCGGACCGGGTTTTGGAAGACCCGGGAACGTTTTGGCGCCTATTGTGGAAGTTAGCATTTTGGAAGAAATTTTCTAAGTTTGGGTTGAAATGCATTTCAGTGTTATCGATGTTCATTTGGGATTCCGAGTCGGGGAGTAGCTCCGTATGGTGATTCTGGTGTTGGGAGCGCGATCGAAAGTGAATTCGGAGGTCCGTGGGTCATTTTGGAGTCATTTGGCTAAAGATAGAAATTTGAAGGTTTTTGAGAAGTTTGACCGGAAGTGGACTTTTTGATTCGGGGTCATATTCTGATTCCGAAAGTTGGAGTAGGTCCGTAATGTCGAATATGGCTTGTGTGCAAAATTTTAGGTCAATCGGACGTGATATGATATGTTTTGGTATAAAATGAAGAAGTTTGAAATTCTAAAGCTCATTAAGCTTGGATTGGAGGTCGATTTATGATTCTAGGGCTGTTGGATATGATTTGAGGCCTGGAGCAAGTCCGTAATGTGTCTTGGGACTGGTTGGTATGATTGGTTGGGGTCTCGGGTGGATTCCGGGTGGTTAACGGATCGAAAATGGAATTTTGGAAAGGGCTGAAGTTGCTGGTTGCTGGTGTAACCGCACCTATGAGACTAGGGCCGCAGGTGCTGAGCCGCAGAAACGGCCCTCGTACCGCAGAAACAGAAATGGACGGCTAGGCTGGGACCGCATAAGCGGTCGTTTTTCCGTATATGCGGGACCGCATCTGCGGAAGAGAGAGCGCATAAGCGGAATGGGCTGGGAGACCTGGACCGCAGAACGGCGTTTGGTTGGCACCTGCATGACCGTAGAAGCGGTCAGGAGACCGCATGTGCGGAAACACTAGAGGTAGTGAGGTTCTTTTAAATCGGGGGTTGGGTTCATTTCAACCCCATTTCTTCCATTGGTGCCGATTTTGGAGCAACTTTGAGGTGCCATTTTCACGACCAAGCATGATGTAAGTAATTTATGCTAGTTTTTAGTTAAATACATGATTATATATGGATTTGGATATGGAAATTGGCAGAAACTTGGGGTTTGAGGGGAAACCTAGAAAATTGATATTCTTGGAATTTGACCACTATTTTGGGTATGAAGTTAGGAGAAAATCAAATATTTGAGTTCGTGCATTCATGGGTAAACTTTATCTTCAAATTCTTTTTGAATCCGGGCATGTGGGCCCAAGGGAAATTTTGTCAACTTTTCGATCGGGGTTAGGAATTGTTATACATTAGATTGTAATAAGAAATTGAACATATATTGCTGGATTTGCATAACTATTGGCTAGTTTTCGAGCATTTAGCAACAAATCGAGTCTTTGGAAAGGCGTGGAATGCCGGTTATGGATCTTCGGAGCGAGGTGAGTCTCCTTTCTAACCTTGTAAGAGGGAATTGTCCCCATAGGTGAGTTAATTGGTTATGTGCTCCTATTTGTGGGGGCTACGTATGCACGAGGTGACGAGAGTCCGTGCATAGCTTCTATTATGCTATTGTCCGGGTAGTCTAGGACCCAAAAGCATGTTGTACTTGGAAATATTTGTAATCCTATTGACGGTGTGAATTGCTTAAATCACATCGGATTAGTAAGTGAATTAATAAAAGATTGAGCTTCATTTTCTTGAATTGTAAAAAAAAAACAGAGAATTGTATTTTCCTTGGATAATTGTTCCCTGATGAAGTCTTGATTAACCATTTGAATATGTGATTCTATGTGTACTTGCATCGCATGTATGATTCGCGAGCAGGGTGTTTGTTTATTTTATGTACACTGCGTTGCATGGATGATTCACGAGCGGGATAATAGATGCATCTATGGTTCGCGCCGTTCGACCTTCGCCAGTGCACATTTACATTTCTGGTGGATCGGGCCATACGACCTCAGTAGGGTTTGCGCATGCTGGTATTGCTTGCCTTGAAGTTTGTTGATATTGATATTCGCCCTCCTAGCCTTGAGATAATTGAAATTTAATAGATTATGAATCCGGAAACTTTTAACATAAAAAGGAACTTTTACCTGTTCAGGACTTATTTGAAATTTCTGCCGTTCTTAATAAAGCCATGATTATTTGCATTAATAATATATTACCATTGGACCACTAGTAAATGTCGAAGTCGACCTCTCATCTCTACTTCTTCGAGATTAGACGGGATACTCATTGGGTACACGTTGTTTTCGTACTCATACTACACTTGCTGTGCATTTTTGTTGCACAGGTTTATGTGTGGCAAGTGGCATAACGGCATGGTTGATACAGAGACTCAGGTGAGTTACATTTATCGAGACAACTGTAGCCAGAAGAGTCTCCTTCAGATTATTGTACTGTATTGTCATTTCTGTCCACTTGTATTCCGGAGAGTTACTGTATTTTATTTCATTCCTAGTGAATGCTCATGCACTTGTGATACCGGGTTCTAGGATGATTATGGGGTATCTTGTATTAACTTCTTAACATTTATATTTGATTTGAAACGATTATCTTTTACTGGTAAAATTGAAGGAAAATCATATTTTTCAAAATTATTAAAACGAGAATTTAATTAAGTATCTTGGTTGGCTTGCCTGACAGCGGTGTCCGGCGCCATCACGACCCTTAGTGGATTTTGGGTCGTGACAACATGGTATCAGAGCACTAGGTTCCCTTAGGTCTCACGAGTCATGAACAAGTCTAGTAGAGTCCCACGGATCGGTACAGAGACGTCTGTACTTATCTTCGGGAGGATACAGGGCTGTTAGGAGTACTTCCCTTCTTGATTCCTCATCGTGCGATTTGATTCCTTGAGGCTTATGCCCTTGTTTCCTTCGTACTCAATCTTACGCGATGCGAACCACTGGTTATAAATCGAGAATTGAAGGATGGTAATGGCACTACAGATGTGGTGCGGGATATTTTTCCCGGTATTGTTGATTGGGCTATTGTCGTTGCCTTGCAGGAGGATATCTTGTCATTTCAGATCAATAACAATATTCTTGAGAGCGTTGAGACTATGCACAGATCGCTATGATTTCTCATGATGGGTTATCGCACAGTATTGACTTGATAGTAGGATACTTGCTGATGTGTTGGGGCGGTGAATAATTTGAAAGGAAGTCTACTCAGTGCACGATTCAGAGATCTGATATTTCATTTCCGGTGAAGGAAAAACGATTGGCCTATAAATGTCCATATTTGGGGTGATGGAGTAATGAGACTTGGTATTTTCGAGCGTGGTGGAATTTTCATCTGCGATGTAGAGTCGTCGTCCTTGATTGTATGTGTTAAGTTCGCCGGTGTTATGGTCTTCTGCAATTTGCCTTTGGGGTAAGATATTATGAAATAATATGGGAGAACGACTGTCAGAAATCGCGGGGTACGGTGGTTCAGGATTGAATCAGTGTTTCTAATGTTGACGGCTCGAGATAGATTTTCTTTGGAAAAGTTTTAGGCTAGTATCGATTTGAGGGTTCAAGTGCTGCGATGATAGATTTTATTTAAGGATGAGAAAGGACATGTGGGGAGTGTCAGGCGGTGATTAAAATTTCTAGAAGGCCAGTTAGAAGAAGCAAAAGTCGAGTAGTCGATTAAAGGGGTGAGTTCCGCCAAAGTAGGAGAGTGGCAGAGTTGTGTGTGGGCTTTATGGTAGGATGACTACGCACCTTAAGGAGAGTTTGGAATGATTTGGTAATTTTAGTGATTGGTGATTGGGGTCTACATATTTAAGTTGAAGTATGGGCTATTATGCGACAGAAGATTTGATATAATGGGAAGGATCTGCTTGAAATGAAGAAGGATACCACATAACTTTGAATTAGAAGGATGTTGCCGTACATTTATGTGATGTTCATGAGGGGTGAATGGACTTGTGCAGCTAGAGAGTGAGCTCGGACTCAGGATGGGTTATTGATGTCGTAGTGATTGTACCCCGTGCAACAGCATTGGAAGATGTCGGGAAGTGATTTACACAGATGGGTTATTCCCTGTGAGCAAGTTAGCGATCGCGTGTTTGGCGAGGCTTCTGCAAAGAATTCTATTGGTAGAATAAAGAGATCGGTCGTGCAAATGTGGTTGACGATTCAGAGTATAAAAGGGTTTTACAGGAAGATTCCGAGAATTTTGGCGGTTGATTGTACAAGGTTATGTTAATAAGAGATAAAGAATCCTGGTAGATTCCAGAGTTGTGTAATAGTGGCTTCGAGCTAAGTGGGAGAGTCCCACCGCCTATGATTGGGTTGCATGGTTAACTACTTGCGAGGTTTCTGGTTATTAGCATATTGATGGGTTATTTTAGCTACGGGAAAAGAACATAAGTGGTAATTTGAGAAAAAAGAATTGTTAAAGGTGTGCTATGGTTGGCCTTATTGGCTCACGTTCAGACTTGGGGAAGGATTCAGGATTTATGCCTTATGTAGGTGCGGGTTTCAAGGGAAGTGATTTTGTCGGGTGCTTCGTTGAGAAGGTATTCATGGAGTTGATTATATTCGGGGCCAAGTCAGAGCGGGTGGATCTCAACAACGGACCGAATGGATTCAAAGGGGTAAAGTGTGGTGCCTAATGATTTCAAGCCTATAGGTACGGTTAAGAATCAAGCTTTGTAGCAGCTTATGAGAAGAGGCCCAGAATGTTCTATGATGTTTTGACTTGTAGTTTAGCATTTGAGAGGTATGAAATGGTTTGTGGAATTTGAGACAACATGGTCTTGTGATTCAAGGTCACTCGGGATGAGTGCGGATGGAGTGTGTTATGTGTTGAATGGAGTTATTAGAAATAGGCAATCAAGGATAAATTGGAAAAAGATAGATTGGTTAGCCATAGTTGAGTTGGCATATTGGTGGTAATGATTAGTCCTTCCAGCGTGATCAAGTTATGCAAGCGATTGTGACGGAACGTGTGAGGCTTGTCGGCTGCCGTAATTGATGTTATTCACAAGCATTCTACTCCTGTTATGTGGAGGCGGATCCCGAAAGGGCTATTGTGGCTTAGACCACTACTTAGAGATTTGCATATTCTACGGTTATGAGAATTTACCGTGTGTTGCTATGGTTCCCCTGAAGTGAGTTAAGTGAAAGGTTTTTTTGATGAAGTCTTAATCTATTAGTGGTTCCGGAGTTATGATGAAAAATCGTATTCTATCGTATATTGGCACGTTGGGTGCAGTGAGCAGTATGAAATCTGAAAGTGAGGATCAAGGTTGCGGGTTCAATGTTGGCGAGAATGTCGCGAGCTCGGATGAGCAAGATAGGAGTTTGGAAGTTTAAGGTAAGTTGGTATTGTCTTCAGCATCACTAGAGATCAGTGCCTTGTATAAGAGACTCCATGTATTGATTTGCGGATTCTTGATTTTCTTTATAGCATGGTATGGACGGTGGTGAGGATGTGCAGACTTGTTATATGGTGCGGAAGGTCATGGGAGTGTGTCCCGCGGGAAGGTTGTATAAGTGTGGCATATAGTCACTTGATTGATTGAAAAATTTAAACCAAGTATGAAGATAGTGGTGGTATCATTAATTGAGAATTGATGCCTGAAGGGCACTCGGTTTATTGGGTTGTGGACTGTGGAGGATTACTCTGGTTATGATGGTTGTTCTTATCTGTTATGAGAAAAAAAAGGGAGTTATTATGGACCTTTGAAAGGTTATTAGCCTAGTTCAGTGCGATCAGAATCAGCTTGAGGTCTGTGGATGGATTTAAATGTGAATATGGGCCTTATATCAGGCCGAATGTGTTCATTTCAGCATAGCGCTCCTTATGGAGGAGTATTCAGACATGGGATGTTATTTCATCGTCGGCTATTTCATGTAATGCTATATTGTGCCATGTGAGTTATGAACGGCTCGATAATTTTCTTATATATTGAGGTTCTGCGTAGCAATGGTGATATGAGAGTAGGAGGGCTCTTTAGCTTCAGAACATATATCGCACCTCAGTTGTGCTTGAGTTTTGTAGCCTATGGCACTATCTGTCTCCCCAGGGATGGTATTATGCACTTAGCATGCTTGTGACCGATATTCAGTATTTTGTTGTAATGAGCAATTTAGCTCGATGTATATCTCCTGATGCGAATTCTATGTGTGGATCGGGTGGCACGCCGCCATGGGTATGTTATTTGGATTAGGTTGCACGCCGCAACAGTGTGATGTTGAGTACAGTTCCCCATATCTATTTTTATGTGTTTTGTTTCCTATTTTTCTGAGGAAAACTCATATTAGATGTGTTCCTGCATCACAGGTATGATTCGCGAGTGAGGTATTTGTTTAATTATGTTGACCGCGTCGCATGTATGATTCGCAAGCGGGGCAATTGGATTTCCTTTTCACAGTTCGTTTTTCTTTGTATCACGTTTGAATTGGTAGCCTATTAGCACATTGTGGCATCATATGAAACTTTGATCATGTCCGGGATGGCTTATTGCCTGAGCAGTTCTGTATATACCCAATGATTTATTGATTCAGCAGTTGGATATAAATTTCTACACACTCTTCCATCATGGAGATATTGTAAGAGTTAGAGCAAGATCTATGAGCACGTGAGTTTTTGCCCTATATGAATTACTCCCATAAGTTCAAAACAAAATAATTTTTTCCATTGTTTGCAATTTTGTGGATTCTTATGGCATTTTTCTGTCAATTGTTTGCATTTATTTGTGCATGTTTACTTTATTTAATTAATGAAAAATAAAAAAAATACATATGTTGTATTTGCATTTAGGATTTAATTTTCCATTTGTTAGACTAATTAGCAAATTAGTTGTTCTATAAAATGGAAAAAATCACAAAAAATAGTTTATTTTTGCGCTTTTAAGTTTAATTTTGAATTTTTGTAATTTTCCTTAAATTTGGTTTTTAATTAGTTGTGGTAATTATTAGTTAGAGTTAATTAGTTTAATGTGGTAGGATAATTTTGTTTAGGGATTAATTGGGTTTTATATTTTTAATTTGAAAAGGAAAGATTTTGGAAAGAAAAGAAAAAAGAAGAAAAATTGAGAGAGCAACCTGGTTTTGGGACATTTTGTTTAAAATTCCTTGGGCCCAAAATAAAATTCCCCCAGAACCCGTCATAACCCAGCCCCCGACCCCACCTCTTTCATCCCCTCTTTCCCAATCTCTAATTATTTTCCTTCGAACCACCCTAGTTTCGTTCGAATCTTGAATCGGAGTCCAAGTTTTCGCAGCCCAAAACCAAGTCTGGTGCCGGAGTCACTTCTTGGACTGTTAATGGGTCAAAACCCATGCTAGTCAACTATTCTCTATGAGGATGAGCGACTAGCCCGAATTTCAACTTATTTTGAAGTTTCATCAGATTCATGCAAGATCCAAACCGATGAGTCTATTCGAGAGAGGCATGCTTCCATTTAGTCAGTAGGTATTTTCCTCCTCTGTATCATTTCTTTTAAAACCCGTTTGGATTAGTTAGTTAGAAGTAATTGGAGCCATGTGCTGTTTAAGTAGTTTATTTATCTTGTTTGAATCGTTTGTTTGGTTCATAACTGTTGCTAGGATAATTAAGTCGTTTTTTGTGTGAATCAGTTGAGTTCTTTGGACTCAATTCTCTTCCTCCCTTGTTTTCATCTTCTTGCTTTTGGCCCAAGTAGCCTCGTTCATCTGAGCCTCAATGCTCAGTGATTAATGGCTTGGAGTTTGTGGATTGGGTTATAGTGTTTGGACCCATAGTTTAAACGAGGCCGCTTTTTAAATTGACCCTTATGCCTGCTTGGCCCAAAGGTTAAAACAGGGTCCTCAAAGGGTAATTTTGGAAGTTGGGGTAGGGAATCTTTTGTTAACAGCTCGAGGAAGCTTCTTAGAAGCTGCAAAATAGCCTTACTTGGCCAACAAGTCAGTAATTTAAGGACTTTTAAGCAAAAATGAGAATTGAGAAAGGGACTAAGGTGCAAATCTGTTTCACATTAGTTGCCCTATTTCCTTGCCTATAAAGGCATACTTCCGGGCATTCAACATGGAGATTTTTAGATTTTCAGATTTTTAGATTTCTAAATTTCAGAGCTAAAGAGATAGAAAAAAAAAAAAAAAAAAAAACCAAAACAGCTGAAAATTTTTGACAGAAAATACTGTTCTATTGAGTTTATGCTTTGCATTTTGAGGTCTTCACTTCCTGAATCAATTTCTGCTGGCTTGGGTTTTGAAATGGTTTGAGGTCTAGTGATAGAGGTTGGGTTTTGATGTTTGCTGGGTTATTGTGTGTTTGAAACTGGTTCTTGGGTTGTTGTACGTCATTTTCTAGGGTTTGAAATTGGTTTACTGAGTGTTGCTGGTGCTGATTTCTGTTTGTTCTATTGCTGATTCCTCACTTTGTTCTTTGCCCCTTTCGATATCAAGGTATTACTCTTGAGATCTGAAGAATGTAAATGCAGATTTGATGAAATGAAGTGGAAACAAAGTTCTGGAGTTTCTACTAGTAGTCTAATGGCCTATAGCTAATTTTCATTTTCTTTATTAAATTCTTCTGATTCATGTGTTTTTTACATGTCATCTGTTTACTTTAGAATTGAATGTGGTTCTTTTGAAGTGCAGATGGTTCAAACGTTATAGACCCTATGCAATATGTGTTAAATGAGTCATCAGTTGTACTTTCGTGATGTGCGTTAGGAATTGCACAATTGAATAATAGCCGAATTCCTGTAATTAATTAAGTCCAGATATGATTTGGGGAACAACCTATGGATTGTATGTGATATTCTGAATTGTGATGGTTCAATATTGAATGGGAAGAAACTAGGTATGAGGTACTGAGTTGGGGTTTTGGTCTCTGTTGAATATCAATATTACCCTCGTGTCCTTGTCATGTGAATCCATAAGGCTGTCAGATGGTTGTAGGTGTTTGATTTCGGAATTAGTAAATTTTCTTGTCCAGTTTCAGTTCTTGTGCATCATGTTTTTCTCTAGAAGTGATTTGAAATTCAAGTTTGTTCAAGGGCAATAGTTGCATCAGATTTTAATTCAAGTGGCGGATGCCTTTGAGTTTTGTAATTGACGAATAATGTGCGTGAAAGAGGTATTAGTGCATATAAGGTTGTCTTAGAATTCATGTGTGAAATGGAAGGTTTAAATGCATTTGAATTAAAATTTCAGCAATGATTATTCCATTCAAGATTTTCTTAACGATGCAATTTGCCTCAATGCATTTGGTGGATCGCATTTTGGGTTGTCATGTCGGGCCCAATTGTGAATTGCAGTCCTCCTCCACGACCAGGCTACCAAGCTGGGTTTCATTTAGGGCCCAGTATTTTCACGTACCAAACCCTGTATGTTATTGAGTCATTAACACAAGTTTGGCCTAGAATAAATCAGAACTCCTTACGCCTTTAAGTAATTAGCCTTGAATCTTTTTTTTAAGAAAAAAATTGGAATTGAGGTGCGCCGCGCCAAATAAAATCCCAAATGTATGGCCCTCATTTAATTATTTCTTTTAAAAACCCTTAGAATTCGAGGCATGCCATTTAGCGAATTTCCATGGCCCTTGCAAAGTTAAAAACGCGTAGTTGCTTTAGGCGCGTTATTTTAATAACTTTATCTTCCTAAATTCGGGTGCACATTTCATGTGACCCAAATCCAAATCTCTCAATGTTAAATAAAATATGTCTCAGACTGCGGGTGCATTTCATGTGGCATGGTTCAAAGACATGTTTTAGGTAACATTGAATCGTCCTAAAAATAATTAAAAGCGGTTTAAAGTTAAAATGCACATAGGTTTAAAAGTGTTTTAAAATCAGATAATTAGGCCAATAATAACAGTTGAGCGACCGTGCTAGAACCACAGAATTCGGGAATGCCTAACACCTTCTCTCGGGTTAACATAATTCCTTACCCGGATTTCTGTGTTCGCTGACCGTAATACAGAGTCAATCTTTCCTCGATTCGGGATTTGAAACCGGTGACTTGGGATACCATAAATATCCCAAGTGGCGACTCTGAATTTAATAAATAATATAATCCCGTTTCGATTGTCACTTTAAGTTGGAAAAAACTCTCCTATTATACACACTTCCGGGGGTGTAGGAAAAAGGAGGTGTGGCAAGACCTACGTATGTCATGAGGTACAATGGGAGCATCATGGTCATAGAATTTCGACTAAATGGATAAGAGAATGTTATTGTGGTCCTGTGAGTAAAATGGTGCAAGGTGTGAATTCAGCTAAGGTATGCAGCCATGTTTTGGTGCTGCGTGTAGTTATTGATTTGGTGAGCATATGTTGGAATAGGCCTGGCAGAGAATTCCGAATGTTGGGATTGGGCTCTAGGCTTATTTGCTTGAGTAAAAGGGAATATCTTCAGAATTGATCGAGCTAATGTGCTCAACTAAGTTGTGGTAGCACGGGTAGGTGCACGAGGTGTTAAACAGTGATTTCGGACAACTCCAACGCAGTTCTCAGCACGTTCGAGGACGAACGTATGTTTAAGTGGGAGAGAATGTAATAACCCGACCGGTCGTTTTGAGCTCTAGCACGTCGTTCAGTAGTTTGGGGCCATGAGCAGTTTCACTTCAGGTATTATGACTTATACGCATGGTCGGAATTGAATTCCGGAGAATTCGGAGTTGATTTAGAAAGGGAATTCTCTTTTCGGAACCTTTAAATTGAAAGAATTGACTAAGATTGGATTTCAGAGTAAACGACCTTGAAATTGGGATCTGAATGTTCCAGTAGGTTCGTATGATGATTTCAGACTGGGGCATATGTCCGGACCGAGTTTTGGAAGACCCGGGAACGTTTTGGCGCCTATTGTGGAAGTTAGCATTTTGGAAGAAATTTCCTAAGTTTGGGTTGAAGTGCATTTCAGTGTTATCGATGTTCGTTTGGGATTCCGAGTATGGGAGTAGCTTCGTATGGTGATTCTGGTGTTGGGAGCGTGATCGGAAGTGAATTCGGAGATCCGTGGGTCATTTTGTAGTCATTTGGCTAAAGATAGAAATTTGAAGGTTTTTGAGAAGTTTGACCAGAAGTGGACTTTTTGATATCGGGTTCGGATTCTGATTCCGAAAGTTGGAGTAGGTTTGTAATGTCAAATATGACTTGTGTGCAAAATTTGAGGTCAATTGGACGTGATTTGATATGTTTTGGCATCGAATGAAGAAGTTTGAAATTCTAAAGTTCATTAAGCTTGGATTGGAGGTCGATTCATGATTTTAGCGCTGTTGGATATGATTTGAGGCCTCGAGCTAGTCCGTAATGTGTCTTGGGACTGGTTGGTATGATTGGTTGGGTCCCGGGGGCCTCAGGTGGATTCTGTGTGGTTTATGGATCGAAAATGGAATTTTGGTAAGGGCTGAAGTTGCTGGTTGCTGGTGTAACTGCACTTGCGAGACTAGGGTAGCAGGTGCGGAGCCGCAAAAGCGGCCCTCGTACCACAGAAGAGGAAATGGATGGCTAGGCTGGGACCGCAGATACAGGGCCACATCTGCGGAGGAGAAGGCGTAGAAGTGGAATGGGCTGGGAGCCCTGGACCGCAAAAGCGGCATTTGATTCGCACCTGTGAGACCGCAAGTGCGGAAACGCTGGAGGCAGTGAGGTTCTTTTAAATCGGGGGTTGGGTTCATTTCAACCCCATTTCTCCCATTGGAGCCGATTTTGGAGCAACTTTGAGGTGCCATTTTCACCACCAAGCATGAGGTAACTAATTTATGCTAGTTTTTAGTTAAATACATGATTATATACGGATTTGGACATGAAAATTGGTAGAAACTTGGGGTTTGAGGGGAAACCTAGAAAATTGATATTCTTGGAATTTGACCACGATTTTGGGTATGAAATTAGGAGAAAATCATATATTTGAGTTCGTGCATTCATGGGTAAACTTTATCTACAAAAAATTTTGGAATCCGGGCACGTGGGCCCAAGGGAAATTTTGTCAACTTTTCGATCGGGGTTAGGAATTGTTATAAATTAGATTGTAATGAGAAATTGAACATATATTAATGGATTTGCATAACTATTGGCAAGTTTTGGAGCATTTAGCATCGAATCGAGTCTTTGTAAGGGCGTAGAATGCCGGTTATTCCGCTTCTGCGCCCTCTCCTCCGCAGATGTGGTCCCGCATTTATGGCAAAACAACTATATCTGTGGTCCCAGCCTAGCCGTCCATTTCCGCTTCTGCGGTACGAGGGCCACTTTTGCGGCTCCGCACCTGCGGCCCTAGTCTTGCAGGTGCGGTTACACCAACAACCAGCAACTTCAGCCCTTTCCAAAATTCCATTTTCGATTCGTTAACCAAAAATCCACCCGAGGCCCCCGGGACCCCAACCAATCATACCAAACAGTCCCAAGACACATTGCGGACTTGCTCGGGGCCTCAAGTCATATCCAACAACGCTAAAATCATGAATCGACCTTCAGTCCAAGCTTAATGAACTTTAGAATTTCAAACTTCTTCATACGATGCCAAAACATATTAAATCACGTCCGATTGACCTCAAAATTTGCACACAAGTCATATTCGACATTACGGACCTACTCCAACTTTCGGAATCGGAATCCGACCCCGATATCAAAAAGTCCACTTCCGGTCAAACTTCTCAAAAACCTTCAAATTTCTACCATTAGCCAACTGACTCCAAAATGACCCATGGACCTCCGAATTCACTGCCGATCGCGCTCCCAACACCAGAATCACCATACGGAGCTACTCCCAAACTTGAAATCCCAAACGGACATCGATAACACTGAAATGCACTTCAACCCAAACTTAGGAATTTCTTCCAAAATGCTAACTTCCACAATAGGCACCAAAACTTTCCCGGGTCTTCCAAAACCCGGTCCAGACATACGCCCCAGTCCGAAATCATCATACGAACCTACTGGAACCTTCAGATCCCGATTCCGAGGTCGTTTACTCTGAAATCCAATCTTAGTCAATTCTTTCAACTTAAAGCTTCCGATATGAGAATTCCCTTTCCAAATCAACTCCGAATTCTCCGGAATTCAATTCCGACCATGCATACAAGTCACAATACCTGAAATTAAACTGCTCATGGCCCCAAACTGCTAAACGACGCGTTAGAGCTCAAAACAATCGGTCGGGTTGTTACAAGTTTAATAGGCATTGCGGGCCCTCTAATTGCGATATTATCATCTAGCGAAGCTTGTTGTTATTGGTCAATGCTTTTGCCCGCGAGAAATACATAAAATCAAAAGAGGAATCGCGTAAAATGGATAAATGAGCGTAAAGTTATGCCGTTTAAAGGCTTCATACTTTCGCACCTAAAACAGAAGGAGGAAAGGTAATAAGAGAACTTAGAATGCAAGGAATGTCAGATGCGATCATACCAGCACTAACGTAACGGATCCCATCAGAACTCCGAAGCTAAGTGCTTGGGCGAGAGAAGTACTAGGATGGGTGACCCCCTGGGAAGTCCTCATGTTGCATCCCTCTTTTTGGCAAAATTTGTATCGGACTTCTTTTAATATATCGATGGTAGAGCTAATAAATTCACAAATGACTTTTACGCACTGTAAATGATATTTTTTTACATGAATAATAAAAAAATTTAAACGGGATAATTATGGAATAGATCAAAAAGGCAAAATACGATTTGATAATAAAAATAAAAAAAATATTTAAAAATTATGATTATCAACCACGAACTTACGGGCTTAGCACCATTGCGCTTGACATGTCATTACGCCCTGGCCTCGAAGGCAGCATCTTTAAAACGTCGAGTTGCGATGTCGTCGTTCCATGCGACCGAGTTTAATAGGTATTGCGGGCCCTCTAATTGTGATATTATCGCCGAGCGCGGCTTGTTGTTATTGGTCAATGCTTTTTCCTGTGAAAAATACATAAAATCAAAAGAGGAATAGCATATAACAGATAAATGAGCGTAAAGTTATGCCGTTTTAAAACTTCACACTTTCGCACCTAAAGTGGAAGGAGGAAATGTAATAAGAGAATTTAGAGTGCAAGGAATGTCGGATGCGATCATACCAGCACTAACGCACCGGATCCCATCAGAACTCCGAAGCTAAGCGTGCTTGGGCGAGAGAAGTACTAGGATGGGTGACCCCCGGGAAGTCCTTGTGTTACATCCCTATTTTTTGCAAAATTTGTATCCTACTTCTTTTAATATATCGACGGTAAAGCTAATAAATTCACAAATCACTTTTACGCATTGTAAAAGATATTTTTTTACATGAATAATAAAAAAAATTTAAAGAGGATAATTATGGAAAAGATCAAAAAGGCAAAATATGATTTGATAGTAAAAATAAAGAAAATATTTAAAAATAACGATTATCAACCACGGCCTTACGGGCTTAGCACCGTTGCACTTGACATGTCACTACGCCTTGGCCTCAAAGGCGCATCCGTAAAACGTCGAGAAACGATGTCATCCCTCCATGCGGCCCAGTTTAAAAGGCATGGCGGGCCCTCTAATTGCGATATTATCGCCGAGCGCGGCTTGTTATTATTGGTCAACGCTTTTGCTCGTGAAAAATACATAAAATCAAAAGAGGAATCGGGTAAAACGAATAAATGAGCGTAAAGTTATGTCGTTTTAAGGCTTCACAGTTTAGCACCTAAAGCGGAAGGAGGAAAGGTAATAAGAGAATTTAGAGTGCAAGGAATGTCGGATGCTACCAACACTAACACACGGGATCCCATCAGAACTCCGAAGCTAAGAGTGCTTGGGCGAGAGTAGCACTAGGATGGGTGACCACTGGGAAGTCCTCGTGTTGCATCCCTCTTTTTGCATATCTCTTTTTGGTAAAATTTGTAACCTACTTCTTTTAATATATCGCCGGTAGAGCTAATAAATTCACAAATGACTTTTACGCATTGTAAAAGATATTTTTTTACATGAATAATAAAAAAATTTAAAGAGGATAATTATGGAAAAGATCAAAAAGGCAAAATACGATTTGATAATAAAAATAAAGAAAATATTTAAAATTTAAGATTATCAACCACGACCTTACGGGCTTAGCACCGCACTTGACATGTCACTACGCCTTGGCCTCGAAGGCGGCATCCGTAAAACATCGAGTTGCGATGTCGTCGTTCCAGACGGCCAGTTTAATAGGCATGGAGGGCCTTCTAATTGCGATATTATTTCCGAGCGCGTCCTGTTGTAATTGGTTAACACTTTTGCCCACGAAAAATACATAAAATTAAAAGAGGAATCGTGTAAAACGAATAAATGAGCGTAAAGTTATGCCGTTTTAAGGCTTAACACTTTCGCACCTAAAGCGGAAGGAGGAAAGGTAATAAGATAATTTAGAGTGCAAGGAATGTCGGATGCGATTATACCAGCACTAACGCACCAGATCACATCAGAACTCCGAAGTCAAGCGTGCTTGGGCGAGAGTAGTACTAGGATGGGTGACCCCCTGGGAAGTCCTCGTGTTGCATCCCTCTTTTTGGTAAAATTTGTATCCTACTTCTTTTAATATATCGACGGTAGATCTAATAAATTCACAAATGACTTTTACGCAGTGTAAACGATACTTTTTTACATGAATAATAAGAAAATTTAATGAGGATAATTATGGAAAAGATCAAAAAGGCAAAATACGATTTGGTAATAAAAATAAAGAAAATATTTAAAATTTACGATTATCAACCACGACCTTACGGGCTTACCACCGTTGCACTTGACTTGTCACTATGCCTTAGCTTCGAAGGAAGCATCCGTAAAACGTCTAGTTGCGATGTCGTGGTTCCATGCGGCTCAAATTAATGGGCATGGCAGGCCCTCTAATTGCGATATCATCGCCGGGCGCGACTTGTTGTTATTGGTCAACACTTTTGCCCGGGAAAAATACATAAAATCAAAAGAGGAATCGAGTAAAATGGATAAATGAGCGTAAAGTTATGCCGTTTTACGGCTTCACTCTTTCGCACCTAAAGCGGAAGGTGAAAAGGTAATAAGAGAATTTAGAGTGCAAGGAATGTCGGATGCGATCATACCAACACTAACGCACCGGATCCCATCAGAACTCCGAAGCTAAGCATGCTTGGGCGAGAGTAGTACTAGGATGGGTGACCCACTAGGAAGACCTCGTGTTGCATGCCTCTTTTTGGCAAAATTTGTATCCTACTTCTTTTAATATATCGACGATAGAGCTAATAAGTTCACAAAAGACTTTTACCCATTGTAAGCGATATTTTTTCACATGAATAATAAAAAAAATTTAAAGGGGATAATTATGAAAAAGATCAAAAACGCAAAATACGATTTGATAATAAAAATAAAGAAAATATTTAAAAATTACGATTTTCAACCACGACCTTACGGGCTTAGCACCGTTGCACTTGACATGTCACTACGCCTTGGCCTCGAAGGCGGCATCCGTAAAATGCCGAGTTGCGATGTCGTAGTTCCATGCGACCCAGTTTAATAGTAATGGCGGGCCCTCTATTTGCGATATTATCGCCGAGCGCGACTTGTTGTTATTGGTCAACGCTTTGCCCGCGAAAAGTACATAAAATCAAAAGAGGAATCGCATAAAACGGATAAATGAGCGTAAAGTTATGCCGTTTTAAGGCTTCACTTTCGCACCTAAAGCGGAAGGAGGAAAGGTAATAAGAGAATTTACAGTGCAACGAATGTCGGATGCGATCATACCAGCATTAACAGGAATGGCGGATAAATGAGCGTAAAGTTATGCCGTTTTAAGGCTTCACACTTTCGAACCTAAAGCGGAAGGTGGAAAGGGAATAAGAGAATTTAGAGTGCAAGGAATGTCGGATGCGATCATACTAGCACTAACGCACTGGATCACATCAAAACTCCGAAGTTAAGTATGCTTGGGTGAGAGTAGTACTAGGATGGGTGACCCCCTAGGAAGTCCTCGTGTTGCATCCCTCTTTTTGGAAAAATTTGTATCATATTTCTTTTAATATATCGACGGTAGTGCAAATAAATTCACAAATGATTTTTATGCATTGTAAACGAAATTTCTTTACATGAATAATAAAAAATTTAAAGAGGATAGTTATGGAAAAGATCAAAAAGGCAAAATACGATTTGATAATAAAAATAAAGAAAATATTTAAAAATTACGATTATCGACCACGACCTTACGGGCTTAGCACCGTTGCACTTTTCATGTCACTACGCCTTGGCCTCGAAGGCGGCATCCGCAAAACGTCGTGTTGCGATGTCGTCGTTCCATGCGGCCCAAGTTTAATAGGCATGGCGGGTACTCTAATTGCGATATTATCACCGAGTGTGGCTTGTTGTGATTGGTCAACACTTTTACACGCAAAAAATACATATAATCAAAGTAGGAATCGCGTAAAACAGATAAATGAGCGTAAAGTTATGCCGTTTTAAGGCTTTACACTTTCACACCTAAAGCGAAAGGAGGAAAGGTAATAAGAGAATTTAGATTGCAAGGAATGTCGGATGCGATCATACCAGCACTAACGCACCGGATCCCATTAGAACTCCGAAGTCAAGCGTGCTTGGGCGAGAGTAGTACTAGGATGGGTGACCCCCTGGGGAGTCCTCGTGTTGCTACCCTCTTTTTGGCAAAATTTGTATACTACTTCTTTTAATATATTGACGGTAGATCTAATAAATTCACAAATGACTTTTACGCATTGTAAATGATATTTTTTTACATAAATAATAAATAAATGTAAAGAGGATAATTATGGAAAAGATCAAAAAGGCAAAATACAATTTGATAAAAAAAAATAAAGAAAATATTTAAAATTTACGATTATCAACCACGACCTTACTGGATTAGCACCGTTGCACTTGACATGTCACTACGCCTTGGCCTCGAGGGCGGCATCCGCAAAACGTCGTGTTGTGATGTCGTCGTTCCATGCGGCCCAAGTTTAATAGGCATGGCGGGTCCTCTAATTGCGATATTATCACCGAGTGTGGCTTGTTGCGATTGGTCAACGCTTTTGCACGCAAAAAATAAATATAATCAAAAGAGGAATCGCGTAAAACGGATAAATGAGCGTAAAGTTATGCCGTTTTAAGGCTTTACACTTTCGCACCTAAAGCGAAAGGAGGAAAGGTAATAATAGAATTTAGATTGCAAGGAATGTCGGATGCGATCATACCAACACTAACGCACCGGATCCCATTAGAACTCCGAAGTCAGGCGTGCTTGGGCGTGAGTAGTACTAGGATGGCTAACCCCCTGGGGAGTCCTCGTGTTGCTTTCCTCTTTTTTGGCAAAATTTGTATACTACTTCTTTTAATATATTGACGGTAGATCTAATAAATTTACAAATGACTTTTACGCATTGTGAACGATATTTTTTTACATGAATAATAAATTGTTTTAAAGAGGATAATTATGGAAAAGATCAAAAAGGCAAAATACGATTTGATAATAAAAATAAAAAAAATATTTAATAATTACGATTATCGACCACGACCTTACGGGCTTAGCACCGTTGCACTTTTCATGTCACTACGCCTTGGCCTCGAAGGCGGCATCCGCAAAACGTCGAGTTGCGATGTCGTCGTTCCATGCGGCCCAAGTTTAATAGGCATGGCGGGTCCTCTAATTGCGGTATTATCACCGAGCGTGGCTTGTTGAGATTGGTCAACGCTTTTGCACGTGAAAAATACACATAATCAAAGTAGGAGTCGCGTAAAACGGATAAATAAGCGTAAAGTTATGCCGTTTTAAGGCTTAACACTTTCGCACCTAAAGCGAAAGGAGGAAAGGTAATAAGAGAATTTAGAGTGCAACGAATGTCAGATGCGATCTTACCAGCACTAACGCACCGGATCCCATCGCAAAACGTCGTGTTGTGATGTCGTCGTTCCATGCGGCCCAAGTTTAATAGGCATGGCGGGTCCTCTAATTGCGATATTATCACCGAGTGTGGCTTGTTGTGATTGGTCAACGCTTTTGCACGCAAAAAATAAATATAATCAAAAGAGGAATCGCGTAAAACGGATAAATGAGCGTAAAGTTATGCCGTTTTAAGGCTTTACACTTTCGCACCTAAAGCGAAAGGAGGAAAGGTAATAATAGAATTTAGATTGCAAGGAATGTCGGATGCGATCATACCAACACTAACGCACCGGATCCCATTAGAACTCCGAAGTCAAGCGTGCTTGGGCGTGAGTAGTACTAGGATGGGTAACCCCCTGGGGAGTCCTCGTGTTGCTTTCCTCTTTTTGGCAAAATTTGTATACTACTTCTTTTAATATATTGACGGTAGATCTAATAAATTCACAAATGACTTTTACGCATTGTGAACGATATTTTTTTACATGAATAATACAAAAAATTAAAGAGGATAGTTATGGAAAAGATCAAAAAGGCAAAATACGATTTGATATGATAATAAAAATAAAGAAAATATTTAAAAATTACGATTATCGACCACGACCTTACAAGCTTAGTACCGTTGCACTTTTCATGTCACTACGCCTTGGCCTCGAAGGCGGCATCCGCAAAACGTCGTGTTGCGATGTCGTCGTTCCATGCGGCCCAAGTTTAATAGGCATGGCGGGTCCTCTAATTGCGATATTATCACCGAGCGTAGCTTGTTGTGATTGGTCAACGCTTTTGCACGCGAAAAATACATAAAATCAAAGTAGGAATCGCGTAAAACGGATAAATGAGCGTAAAGTTATGCCGTTTTAAGGCTTTACACTTTCGCACCTAAAGCGAAAGGAGGAAATGTAATAAGAGAATTTAGATTGCAAGGAATGCCGGATGCGATCATACCAGCACTAACGCACCGGATCCCATTAGAACTCCGAAGTCAAGCGTGCTTGGGCGAGAGTAGTACTAGGATGGGTGAACCCCTGCGGAGTCCTCGTGTTGCTTCCCTCTTTTTGGAAAAATTTGTATACTACTTCTTTTAATATATTGACGATAGATCTAATAAATTCACAAATGACTTTTACGCATTGTGAACGATATTTTTTTACATGAATAATAAGAAAATTTAAAAAGGATAATTATGGAAAAGATCAAAAAGGCAAAATACGATTTGATAGTAAAAATACAGAAAATATTTAAAAATTACGATTATCAACCACGACCTTACGGGCTTAGCACCGTTGCACTTGATATGTCACTACGCCTTGGCCTAAAAGGCGGCATCCACAAAATGTCGAGTTGCGATGTCGTCATTCCATGCGGCCCAGTTTAATAGGCATGGCGGGCCCTCTAATTGTGAATTATCGCCGAGTGCGGCTTGTTGTTATATGTCAACGCTTTTGCCCGTGAAAAATACATAAAACCAAAAGAGGAATCGCGTAAAACGGATAAATGAGCGTAAAGTTATGATGTTTTAAGGCTTCACACTTTCACACCTAAAGCGGAAGGAGGAAAGCTAATAAGAGAATTTAGAGTGCAAGGAATGTCAGATGCGATCATACCAGCACTAACGCACAGGATCCCATCAGAACTCCGAAGTCAAGCGTGCTTGGGCGAGAGTAGTACTAGGATGGGTGACCCCTGGGAAATCCTCGTGTTGCATCCCTCTTTTTGGCAAAATTTGTATCCTACTTCTTTTAATATATCGACGATAGAGCTAATAAATTTACAAATGACTATTACGCATTGTAAAATATATTTTTTTACATGAATAATAAAAAAATTTAAAGAGGATATTTGTGGAAAAGATCAAAAAGGCAAAAAACGATTTGATAATAACAATAAAGAAAATATTTAAAAATTGCGATTATCAACCATGACCTTACGGGCATACCACGTATATGTCACTACGCCTTGGCTTTGAAGGCGGCATCCGTAAAATGTCGAGTTGCGATGTCGTCATTCCAGATGGCCAGTTTAATAGGCATGGCGGTCCCTCTAATTGAGATATTATCGCCGAGTGCGGTTTGTTGTTATTGGTCAACGCTTTTGCCCGCGAAAAATACATAAAATCGAAAGAGGAATCACGTAAAATGAATAAATGAGCGTAAAGTTATGCCGTTTTAAAGCTTAACACTTTCTCACCTAAAGCGGAAGGAGGAAAGGTAATAAGAGAATTAGAGTGCAAGGAATGTCAGATGCGATCATACCAGCACTAACGCACCGGATCCTATCAGAACTTCGAAGTCAAGCGTGCTTGGGAGAGAGTAGTACTAGGATGTGTGACCCCCTGGAAAGTCCTCGTGTTGCATCCCTCTTTTTGGCAAAATTTGTATCCTACTTCTTTTAATATATCGAAGGTAGAGCTAATAAATTCAAAAATGACTTTTACGCATTTTAAACGCTATTTTTTTACATGAATAATAAAAAAATTTAAAGAGGATAACTATGGAAAAGATCAAAAAGGAAAAATACGATTTGATAATAAAAATAAAGAAAATATTTAAAAATAACGTTTATCAACCACGACCTTACGGGCTTAGCACCGTTGCACTTGACATGTCACTATGCCTTGGCCTCGAAGGCGGCATCCGTAAAGCGTCGAGTTGCGATGTCGTCGTTCCATGCGGCCCAGTTTAATAGGCATGGCGGGCCCACTAATTGCGATATTATTGCCGAGCGCAACTTGTTGTTATTGGTCAACGCTTTTGCCCGCGAAAAATACATAAAATCAAAAGAGGAATCGCATAAAATGGATAATTGAGCGTAAAGTTATGCAGTTTTAAGGCTTCACACTTTCGCACCTAAAGCGGAAGGAGGAAAGGTAATAAGAGAATTTAGAGTGCAAGGAATGTCGGATGCGATCATAATAGCACTAACGCACCAGATCCCATCATAACTCCGAAGTCAAGCTTGCTTGGGCAAGAGTAGTACTAGGATGGGTGACCCCCTGGGAAGTCCTCGTGTTGCATCCCTCTTTTTAGGCAAAATTTGTATCCTACTTCTTTTAATATATCGATGGTAGAGCTAATAAATTTACAAATGACTTTTACGCATTGTAAACGATATTCTTTTACATGAATAATAAAAAAAATTAAAGAGAATAATTATGGAAAAGATCAAAAAGGCAAAATACGATTTGATAATAAAAATAAAGAAAATATTTAAAAATTACGATTATCAACCACGACCTTACGGGCTTTGCACCGTTGCACTTGACATGTCACTACGCCTTGGCCTCGAAGGCGGCATCCGCAAAACATAGAGTTGCAATATCGTCGTTCTATGTGGCCCTGTTTAATAGGAATGGTGGGCCCTCTATTTGCGATATTATCGCGAGCGCGGCTTGTTGTTATTGGTCAATGCTTTGCCCGCGAAAAATACATAAAATCACAAGAGGAATCGCGTAAAACGGTTAAATGAGCGTAAAGTTATACCGTTTTAAGGATTCACACTTTAGCACCTAAAGCGGAAGGAGAAAAGGTAATAAGAGAATTTAGAGTGCAAGAAATGTCGGATGCGATCATACCAGCACTAACGCACCGGATCCCATCAGAACTCTGAAGCTAAGCGTTTTTGGGCGAGGGTAGTACTAGGATGGGTGACCCCTGGGAAGTCCTCGTGTTGCATCCCGTTTTTTGGCAAAATTTGTATCCTACTTCTTTTAATATATCGACGTTACGGCTAATAAATTCACAAATGACTTTTACGCATTGTAAAAGAATTTTTTTTACATGAATAATAAAAAAATTTAAAGAGGATAATTCTGGAAAAGATCAAAAAGGCAAAATACGATTTGATAATAAAAATAAAGAAAATATTTAAAAATTACGAAATCAACAACGACCTTACGGGCTTAGCACCGTTGCACTTGACATGTCACTACGCCTTGGCCTCGAAGGCGGCATCCGTAAAACGTCGAGTTGCGATGTCGTCGTTCCATACGGCCCAGTTTAATAGGCATGGCGGGCCCTCTAATTGTGATATTATCGCCGAGCGCGGCTTGTTGTTATTGATCAACGCTTTTGTCCTCGTGTTGCTTTCCTCTTTTTGGCAAAATTTGTATACTACTTCTTTTAATATATTGACGGTAGATCTAATAAATTTACAAATGACTTTTACGCATTGTGAACGATATTTTTTTACATGAATAATAAATTGTTTTAAAGAGGAATGTTATGGAAAAGATCAAAAAGGCAAAATACGATTTGATAATAAAAATAAAAAAAATATTTAAAAATTACGATTATCGACCACGACCTTACGGGCTTAGCACCGTTGCACTTTTCATGTCACTACGCCTTGGCCTCGAAGGCGGCATCCGCAAAACGTCGAGTTGCGATGTCGTCGTTCCATGCGGCCCAAGTTTAATAGGCATGGCGGGTCCTCTAATTGCGGTATTATCACCGAGCGTGGCTTGTTGAGATTGGTCAATGCTTTTGCACGCGAAAAATACACATAATCAAAGTAGGAGTCGCGTAAAACGAATAAATAAGCGTAAAGTTATGCCGTTTTAAGGCTTAACACTTTCGCACCTAAAGCGAAAGGAGGAAAGGTAATAAGAGAATTTAGAGTGCAACGAATGTCAGATGCGATCTTACCAGCACTAACGCACCGGATCCCATCGGAACTCCGAAGTCAAGCGTATTTGGGCGAGAGTAGTACTAGGATGAGTGACCCCTGGGAAGTCCTCGTGTTGCATCCCACTTTTTGGCAAAATTTATATCCTACTTCTTTTAATATATCGACGGTAGAGCTAATAAATTCACAAATGACTTTTACGCATTGTAAACGATATTTTGTTACATGAATAATAAAAAAATTTAAAGAGGATAATTATGAAAAAGATCAAAAAGGCAAAATACGATTTGATAATAAAAATAAAGAAAATATTTAAAAATTACGATTATCAACCACGACCTTACGTGCTTAGCACTGTTGCACTTGACATGTCACTACGCCTTGGCCTCGAAGGCGCCATCCGCAAAACGTCGAGTTGCGATGACGTCGTTCCATGCGGCCCAAATTTAATAGGCATGGCGGGCCCTCTAATTGCGATTTTATCGCCGAGCGTGGCTTGTTGTGATTGTCCAACGGTTTTGCACGCGAAAAATACATATAATCAAAAGAGGAATCGCATAAAATGGATAAATGAGCGTAAAGTTATGCCGTTTTAAGGCTTCACACTTTCGCACCTAAAGCGGAAGGAGGAAGGGTAATAAGAAAATTTAGAGTGCAAGGAATGTTGGATGCGATCATACCAGCACTAACGCACCGGATCCCATCAGAACTCCGAAGCTAAGCGTGCTCGGGCGAGAGTAGTACTAGGATGGGTGACCCCCTGGGAAGTCCTCGTGTTGCATCCATCTTTTTGGCAAAATTTATATCCTACTTCTTTTAATATATCGACGGTAGAGCTAATAAATTCACAAATGACTTTTACGCATTGTAAACGATATTTTGTACATGAATTATAAAAAAATTTAAAGAGGATAATTATGGAAAAGATCAAAAAGGCAATATACGATTTGATAATAAAAATAAAAAAATATTTAAAAATTACGATTATCAACCACGATCTTACGGGCTTAGCACTGTTGCACTTGACGTGTCATTGTACCTTGGCCTCGAAGGCGGCATCCGTAAAACGTCGAGTTGCAATGTTGTCGTTCCATGCGGCCCAGTTTAATAGGCATGGCGGGCCCTCTAATTGCGATATTATCACCGAACGCAGCTTGTTGTTATTGGTCACACTTTTGCTCGCAAAAAATACGTAAAATCAAAAGAGGAATAGCGTAAAACGGATAAATGAGCGTAAAGTTATGCCGTTTTAAGGCTTCACACTTTCGCACCTAAAGCGGAAGAAGGAAAGGGAAAAAGAGAATTTAGAGTGCAAGGAATGTCGGATGCGATCATTCCAGCACTAACACACCGGATCCCATCAAAATTCCGTAGTCAGGCGTGCTTGGGCGAGGGTAGTACTATGATGGCTGACCCCCTAGGAAGTCTTCGTGTTGCATCCCTCTTTTTGGAAAAATTTGTATCCTACTTCTTTTAATATATCGACGGTAGAGCTAATAAATTCACAAATGACTTATATACATTGTAAACGATATTTTTTTTACATGAATAATAAGAAATTTTAAAGAGGATAATTACGGAAAAGATCAAAATGACAATATACGATTTGATAATAAAAATAATGAAAATTTTTAAGTATTACGATTCTCAACCATGACCTTACGGGCTTAGCACCGTTGCACTTGATATTTCACTACGCCTTGGCCTCGAAGGCGGCATCCGTAAAATGTCAAGTTGTGATGTCGTCGTTTCCATGAGGCCCAGTTTAATAGGCATGGCGGGCCCTCTAATTGCGATATTATCGCCGAGCGCGGCTTGTTGTTATTGGTCAACGCTTTTCCCCACAAAAAATACAAAAAATCAAAAGATGAATCGCGTAAAATGGATAAATGAGCGTAAAGTTATGTCGTTTAAAGGCTTCACAATTTCGCACCTAAAGCGGAAGGAAGAAAGGTAATAAGAGAATTTGGAGTGCAAGGAATGTCAGATGTGATCATACCAGCACTAACGCACCCGATCCCATCAGAACTCCGTAGTCAAGCGTGCTTGGGCGAGAGTAGTACTATTATGGGTGACCCCCTGGGAAGTCCTCGTGCTGCATCCCTCTTTTTGGCAATATTTGTATCCTACTTCTTTTAATATATCGACGGTAAAGCTAATAAATTCACAAATGACTTTTACTCATTGTAAATGAATTTTTTTTACATGAATAATAAAAAAAATTAAAAAAGATAATTACGGAAAAGATCAAAATGGCAATATACGATTTGAAATAAAAATAAAGAAAATTTTTAAGTATTACGATTCTCAACCACGACCTTACGGGCTTAGCACCGTTGCACTTGACATGTCACTACGCCTTGGCCTCGAAGGCGGCATCCGTAAAATGTCGAGTTGTGATGTCATCGTTTCCATGCGGCCCAATTACATAGGCATGGCGGGCCCTCTAATTGCTATATTATCGTCGAGCGCGGCTTGTTGTTTTTGGTCAACGCTTTTCTCCGCGAAAAATACATAAAATCAAAAGTGGAATCGCGTAAAACGGATAAATGAGCGTCAAGTTATGCCGTTTTAAGGCTTCACACTTTCGCACCTAAAGCAGAAGAAGGAAAGGTAAAAAGAGAATTTAGAGTGCAAGGAATGTAAGATGCCATAATACCAGCAGTAACGCACCAGATCCCATCAAAACTCCGAAGCTAAGCGTGTTTGGGCGAGAGTAGTACTAGGATGGGTGACCCCTTGGGAAGTCCTCATGTTGCATCCCTCTTTTTGGAAATATTTGTATCCTACTTCTTTTAATATATCGACGGTAGAGCCAATAAATTCACAAATGACTTTTACACATTGTAAACGATTTTTTTACATGAATAATAAAAGTTTTTAAAGAGGATAATTATGGAAAAGATCAAAAAGGCAATATACTATTTGATAAAAAAATAAAGAAAATATTTAAGTATTACGATTATCAACCACGACCTTACGGGCTTAGCACTGTTGCACTTGATATGTCATTATGCCTTGGCCTCGAAGGCGGCATCCCTAAAACGTCGAGTTGCGATGTCGTCGTTCCATGCGGCCCAGTTTAATAGGCATGGCAGGCCCTCTAATTGCGATATTATTGCCGAGCATGGCTTGTTGTTATTGGTCAACGCTTTTCCCCGCAAAAAATACATAAAATCAAAAGAGGAATCGCGTAAAACGGATAAATGAGCGTAAAGTTATGCCGTTTAAAAGCTTCACAATTTCGCACCTATAGCGGAAGGAGGAAAGGTAAAAGGAGAATTTAGAGTGCAAGGAATGTCAGATGCCATAATACCAGCACTAACGCACCAGATCCCATCATAACTCCGAAGTCAAGCTTGTTTGGGCAAGAGTAGTACTAGGATGGGTGACCCCCTGGGAAGTCCTCGTGTTGCATCTCTCTTTTTGGCAAAATGGTATCCTACTTCTTTTAATATATCGACGATAGAACTAATAAATTCACAAACGACTTATACGCATTGTAAACGATATTTTTTTACTTGAATAATAAAAAATTTAAAGAGGATAATTATGGAAAAGATCAAAAAGGCATTATACGATTTGATAATAAAAATAAAGAAAATATTTAAAAATTACGATTATCAACCACGACCTTACCGTCTTAGCAACGTTGCACTTGACATGTCACTACGCCTTGGCCTCTAAGGCGGCATCCGTAAAACGTCAAGTTGCGATGTCGTCGTTCCATGCGGCCCAGTTTAATAGGCATGGCGGGCCCTCTAATTGCGATTATCGCCGAGTGCGGGTTGTTGTTATTGGTCAATGCTTTTTCCTGCAAAAAATACATAAAATCAAAAGAGTAATCGCGTAAAACGGATAAATAAGCATAAAGTTATGCCATTTTAAGGCTTCACACTTTCGCACCTAAAGCAGATGAAGGAAAGGTAATAAGAGAATTTAGAGTGCAAGGAATGTCGGATGCGATCATACAAGCACTAACGCACCGGATCCCATCAGAACTCCGAAGATAAGCGTGCTTGGGCGAGAGTAGTATTAGGATGGGTGACCCCCTAGGAAGTCCTCGTGTAGCATCCCTCTTTTTGGCAAATTTTGTATCCTACTTCTTTTAATATATCGACGGTAGAGCTAATAAATTCATAAATGACTTTTACTATTGTAAACGATATTTTTTTACTTGAATAATAAAATATTTAAAGAGGATAATTATGAAAAAGATCAAAAAGGCAATATACGATTTAATAATAAAACTAAAGAAAACATTTTAAAATTACGATTATCAAGCACGACCTTACGGGCTTAGCACCGTTGCACTTGACATGTCACTACTCCTTGGCCTCGAAGGTGGCATCCGTAAAACGTCGAGTTGGGATGTCGTCGTTCCATGCAGCCCAGTTCAATAGGCATGTCGGGAACTCTAATTACGATATTATCGCCGAGCGCGGCTTGATGTTATTTGTCAACACTTTTGCCATGAAAAATACATAAAATCAAAAAAGGAATCGCGTAAAATGGATAAATGAGCGTAAAGTTATGCCGTTTTTAAGGCTTCACAATTTCGCACCAAAAGCGGAAGGAGGAAAGGTAATAAGAGAATTTAGAGTGCAAGGAATGTCGGATGCGATCATACCAACAATAACGCATCAGATCCCATCAAAACTCCGAAGCTAAACGTGCTTGGGAAAGAGTAGTACTAGGATGGATGACCCCTGGGACGTCCTCGTGTTTCATCACTCTTTTTGGCAAAATTTGTATCCTACTTCTTTTAATATATTTACGGTAGAGCTAATAAATTCACAAACGACTTTTACGCATTGTAAACGATATTTTTTTACTTGAATAATAAAAAATTTAACGAGGATAATTATGGAAAAGATAAAAAAGGCATTATATGATTTGATAATAAAAATAAAGAAAATATTTAAAAATTACGATTATCAACCACGACCTTACGGGATTAGCAACGTTGCACTTGACATGTCACTACGCCTTGGCCTCTAAGGCGGCATCCGTAAAGCGTCAAGTTGCGATGTCGTCGTTCCATGTGGCCTAGTTTAATAGGCATGGCGGGCCCTCTAATTGTAATATTATCGCCGAGCGCGACTTGTTGTTATTGGTCAATGCTTTTGCCAGCGAAAAATATATAAAATCAAAAGAGGAATCGCATAAAACGGATAAATGAGCGTAAAGTTATGCCGTTTTAAGGCTTCACACTTGAGCACCTAAAGCGGAAGAGGGAAAGGTAATAAGAGAATTTAGAGTGGAAGGAATGTCAGATGTGATCATAACAGCACTAACGCACCAGATCCCATCAGAACACCGAAGCTAAGCGTGCTTGGGCGAGAGTAGTACTAGAATGGGTGACCCCATGGGAAATCCTCGTGTTGCATCTCTCTTTTTGGCAAAATTTATATCCTACTTCTTTTAATATATCGACGGTAGAGCTAATAAATTCACAAATGACTTTTACGCATTGTAAACGATATTTTTTTACATGAATAATAAAAATTTTAAAGAGGATAATTATGGAAAAGATCAAAAAGGCAATATACGATTTGATTATAAAAATAAAGAAATTATTTAAAAATTACGATTATCAACCACGACCTTACGGGCTTAGCACCGTTGCACTTGACATGTCACTACTCCTTGGCCTCGAAGGTGGCATCCGTAAAATGTCTAGTTGCGATGTCGTCGTTCCATGCGGCCCAGTTTAATAGGTATGGCGGGCCCTCTAATTGCGATATTATCGCTGAGCGCGACTTGATGTTATTGGTCAACGCTTTTGCCAGCGAAAAATACATAAAATAAATAGAGGAATCGCGTAAAACGGATAATTAGCGTAAAGTTATACCGTTTTAAGGCTTCACACTTTCGCACCTAAAGAGGAAGGAGGATAAGGTAATAAGAGAATTTAGAGTGCAAAGAATGTCAGATGCGATCATACCAGCACTAACGCACCGGATCCCATCAGAATTCCGAAGTCAAGCGTACTTGGGCGAGAGTAGTACTAGGATGAGTGACGCCTGGGAAGTCCTCTTGTTGCATCCCACTTTTTGGCAAAATATGTATCCTACTTCTTTTAATATATCGACGGTAGAGCTAATAAATTCACAAATGACTTTTACGCATTGTAAACGATATTTTGTTACATGAATAATAAAAAAATTTAAAGAGGATAATTATGGAAAAGATCAAAAAGGCAAAATACGATTTGATAATAAAAATAAAGAAAATATTTAAAGATTTCGTTTTTACCAACCGCGACCTTACGGGCTTAGCACCGTTGCACTTGACATGTCACTACGCATTGGCATCGAAGGCGGCATCCGTAAAACGTCGAGTTGCGATGTCATCGTTTCCATGCGGCCCAATTAAATAGGCATGGCGGGCCCTCTAATTGCTATATTATCGTCGAGCGCGGCTTGTTGTTTTTGGTCAACGCTTTTCTCCGCGAAAAATACATAAAATCAAAATAGGAATTGCGTAAAATGGATAAATGAGCGTAAAGTTATGCCGTTTTAAGGCTTCACAATTTCGCACCTTAAGCGGAAGGAGGAAAGGTAGTAAGAGAATTTAGAGTGCAAGGAATGTCGGATTCGATCATACCAGCGCTAATGCACCGGATCCCATCAGAACACCGAAGCAAAGCATGCTTGGGCGAGAGTAGTACCAGTATGGGTGACCCCCTGGGACGTCCTCGTGTTGCATCCCTCTTTTTGGAAAAATTTGTATCTTACTTCTTTTAATATATCGACGGTAGAGCTAATAAAATCACAAATGACTTTTACGCGTTCTAAACGATATTTTTTTACTTGAATAATAAATTTTTTTAAAGAGGATAATTATGGAAAAGATCAAAAAGGCAATATACGATTTGATAATAAAAATAAAGAAAATATTTAAAAATTACGATTAACAACCACGACCTTAAGGGCTTAGCACCGTTGCACTTGACATGTCACTACGTCTTGGCCTCTAAGGCGGTATCCGTAAAAAGTCGAGTTGTGATGTCCTCGTTCCATGCGGCCCAGTTTAATAGGCATGGCGGGCCCTCTAATTGCGATTATATCACCGAGTGCGGCTTGCTGTTATTGGTCAGTACTTTTGCCCACGAAAAATACATAAAATCAAAAGAGGAATCACGTAAAACGGATAAATGAGCATAAAGTTATGCCGTTTTAAGGCTTGACAATTTTGCACCTAAAGCGGAAGGAGGAAAGGTAATAAGAGAATTTAGAGTACAAGGAAAGTCGGATGCGATCACACCAGCACTAACGTACCGGATCCCATCAGAACTTCAAAGTGAAGCGTGCTTGGGCTAGAGTTGCACTAGGATGGGCGACCCCCTGGGAAGTCCTCATGTTGCATCCTTCTTTTTGGCAAAATTTGTATCCTACATCTTTTAATATATCGACGGTAGAGTTAATAAATTCACAAACGACTTTTGCGCATTGTAAACGATATTTTTTTACATGAATAATAGTAAACAATTATTATTGAAGATAATTATGGAAAAGATCAAAAAGGCAATATACTATTTGATAATAAAAGTAAAGAAAATATTTAAAAATTATGATTATCAACCACGACCTTAAGGGCTTATCACCGTTGCAGTTGACATGTCCTTACGCCTTGGCCTCTAAGGCGGCATCCGTAAATCGTCGAGTTGTGATGTCGTCGTTTCATGCGGCCCAGTTTAATAGGCATGGCGGGCCCTCTAATTGCGATATTATCGCTGAGCGTGGCTTGTTGTTATTGGTTAGTGTTTTTGCCCGCGAAAAATACATAAAATCAAAAGAGGAATCGCGTAAAACGGATAAATGAGCGTAAAGTTATGCCATTTTAAGGCTTCACACTTTCACACCTAAAGCGGAAGGAGGAAAGGTTATAAGAGAATTTACAGTGCAAGGAATGTCGGATTCGATAACACCAGCACTAACGCACCGGATCTCATCAGAACTCTGAAGCAAAGCGTGTTTGGGCAAGAGTAGTACCAGGCAAAATGACCCCCTGGGACGTCCTCATGTTTCATCACTCTTTTTGGCAAAATTTGTATCCTACTTCTTTTAATATATTGATGCTAGAGCTAATAAATTCACAAATGACTTTTACGCATTGTAAACGATATTTTTTTACATGAATAATAAATTTTTTAAAAGAAAATAATTATGGAAAGAACAAAAAGGCAATATATGATTGATAATAAAAATAAAGAAAATATTTAAAAATTACGATTATCAACCACGACCTTACGGGCTTAGCACCATTGCACTTGACATGTCACTACGCCTTGGCCTCTAAGGCGGTATCTGTAAAATGTCGAGTTGCGATGTCGTCGTTCCTTGTGGCCCAGTTTAATAGGCATGGCGGGCCATATAATTGCGATATTATCGCCGAGCATGGCTTCTTGTTATTGGTCAACGCGTTTTCCCGCGAAATATACAAAAAAAACAAAAGTAGAATCGCGTAAAACGGATAAATGAGCGTAAAGTTATGCCGTTTTAAGGCTTCACACTTTCGCACCTAAAGCGAAAGGAGGAAAGGTAATAAGAGAATTTAGAATGCAAGGAATGTCGGATGCGATCATACTAGTACTGAGGCACCGGATCCCATCAGAACTCCGAAGCTAAGCGTGCTTGGGCGAGAGTAGTACAAGGATGGGAGACCCCCGAGAAGTCCTCGTGTTGCATCCCTCTTTTTGGCAAAATTTGTATCCTACTTCTTTTAATATATCGACGACAGAGCAAATAAATTTACAAATGACTTTTACGCATTGTAAACGATATTTTTTTACATGAATAATAAAACATTTTAAAGAGGATAATTATGGAAAAGATAAAAAAGGCAATATATGATTTGATAATAAAAATAAAGAAAATATTTAAGTATTACGATTCTCAACCACGAACTTACGGGCTTAGCACCGCTGCACTTGACATGTCACTACGTCTTGGCCTCGAAATTGGCATCCGTAAAACATTGAGTTGCGATGTCTTCATTCCATGTGGCCCAGTTTAATAGCCATGGCGAACCCTCTAATTGCGATATTATCTCCGAGCGCGGCTTGTTGTTATTGGTCAACGCTTTTGCCTGCGAAAAATACATAAAATCAAAAGAGGAATCTCGTAAAACGGATAAATGAGCGTAAAGTTATGCCGTTTTAAGGCTTCACAATTTCGCACCTTAAGCGGAAGGAGGAAAGGTAGTAAGAGAATTTAGAGTGCAAGGAATGTCGGATTAGATCATACCAGCGCTAATGCACCGGATCCCATCAGAACACCGAAGCAAAGCATGCTTGGGCGAGAGTAGTACCAGTATGGGTGACCCCCTGGGACGTCCTCGTGTTGCATCCCTCTTTTTGGAAAAATTTGTATCTTACTTCTTTTAATATATCGACGGTAGAGCTAATAAAATCACAAATGACTTTTACGCGTTCTAAACGATATTTTTTTACTTGAATAATAAATTTTTTTAAAGAGGATAATTATGGAAAAGATCAAAAAGGCAATATACGATTTGATAATAAAAATAAAGAAAATATTTAAAAATTACGATTAACAACCACGACCTTAAGGGCTTAGCACCGTTGCACTTGACATGTCACTACGTCTTGGCCTCTAAGGCGGTATCCGTAAAAAGTCGAGTTGCGATGTCCTCGTTCCATGCGGCCCAGTTTAATAGGCATGGCGGGCCCTCTAATTGCGATTATATCACCGAGTGCGGCTTGCTGTTATTGGTCAGTACTTTTGCCCACGAAAAATACATAAAATCAAAAGAGGAATCACGTAAAACGGATAAATGAGCATAAAGTTATGCCGTTTTAAGGCTTGACAATTTTGCACCTAAAGCGGAAGGAGGAAAGGTAATAAGAGAATTTAGAGTACAAGGAAAGTCGGATGCGATCACACCAGCACTAACGTACCGGATCCCATCATAACTTCAAAGTGAAGCGTGCTTGGGCTAGAGTTGCACTAGGATGGGCGACCCCCTGGGAAGTCCTCATGTTGCATCCTTCTTTTTGGCAAAATTTGTATCCTACATCTTTTAATATATCGACGGTAGAGTTAATAAATTCACAAACGACTTTTGCGCATTGTAAACGATATTTTTTTACATGAATAATAATAAAAAAAATTATTATTGAAGATAATTATGGAAAAGATCAAAAAGGCAATATACTATTTGATAATAAAAGTAAAGAAAATATTTAAAAATTATGATTATCAACCACGACCTTAAGGGCTTATCACCGTTGCAGTTGACATGTCCTTACGCCTTGGCCTCTAAGGCGGCATCCGTAAATCGTCGAGTTGTGATGTCGTCGTTTCATGCGGCCCAGTTTAATAGGCATGGCGGGCCCTCTAATTGCGATATTATCGCTGAGCGTGGCTTGTTGTTATTGGTTAGTGTTTTTGCCCGCGAAAAATACATAAAATCAAAAGAGGAATCGCGTAAAACGGATAAATGAGCGTAAAGTTATGCCATTTTAAGGCTTCACACTTTCACACCTAAAGCGGAAGGAGGAAAGGTTATAAGAGAATTTACAGTGCAAGGAATGTCGGATTCGATAACACCAGCACTAACGCACCGGATCTCATCAGAACTCCGAAGCAAAGCGTGCTTGGGCAAGAGTAGTACCAGGCAAAATGACCCCCTGGGACGTCCTCGTGTTTCATCACTCTTTTTGGCAAAATTTGTATCCTACTTCTTTTAATATATTGATGCTAGAGCTAATAAATTCACAAATGACTTTTACGCATTGTAAACGATATTTTTTTACATGAATAATAAATTTTTTTAAAGAAAATAATTATGGAAAGATCAAAAAGGCAATATATGATTGATAATAAAAATAAAGAAAATATTTAAAAATTACGATTATCAACCACGACCTTACGGGCTTAGCACCATTGCACTTGACATGTCACTACGCCTTGGCCTCTAAGGCGGTATCTGTAAAATGTCGAGTTGTGATGTCGTCGTTCCTTGTGGCCCAGTTTAATAGGCATGGCGGGCCATATAATTGCGATATTATTGCCGAGCATGGCTTCTTGTTATTGGTCAACGCGTTTGCCCGCGAAATATACAAAAAAAACAAAAGTAGAATCGCATAAAACGGATAAATGAGCGTAAAGTTATGCCGTTTTAAGGCTTCACACTTTCGCACCTAAAGCGAAAGGAGGAAAGGTAATAAGAGAATTTAGAATGCAAGGAATGTCGGATGCGATCATACTAGTACTGAGGCACCGGATCCCATCAGAACTCCGAAGCTAAGCGTGCTTGGGAGAGAGTAGTACAAGGATGGGAGACCCCCGAGAAGTCCTCGTGTTGCATCCCTCTTTTTGGCAAAATTTGTATCCTACTTCTTTTAATATATCGACGACAGAGCAAATAAATTTACAAATGACTTTTACGCATTGTAAACGATATTTTTTTACATGAATAATAAAACATTTTAAAGAGGATAATTATGGAAAAGATAAAAAAGGCAATATATGATTTGATAATAAAAATAAAGAAAATATTTAAGTATTACGATTCTCAACCACGAACTTACGGGCTTAGCACCGCTGCACTTGACATGTCACTACGTCTTGGCCTCGAAATTGGCATCCGTAAAACATTGAGTTGCGATGTCTTCATTCCATGTGGCCCAGTTTAATAGGCATGGCGAACCCTCTAATTGCGATATTATCTCCGAGCGCGGCTTGTTGTTATTGGTCAACGCTTTTGCCTGCGAAAAATACATAAAATCAAAAGAGGAATCGCGTAAAACGGATAAATGAGCGTAAAGTTATGCCGTTTTAAGGCTTCACAATTTCGCACCTTAAGCGGAAGGAGGAAAGGTAGTAAGAGAATTTAGAGTGCAAGGAATGTCGGATTCGATCATACGAGCGCTAATGCACCGGATCCCATCAGAACACCGAAGCAAAGCATGCTTGGGCGAGAGTAGTACCAGTATGGGTGACCCCCTGGGACGTCCTCGTGTTGCATCCCTCTTTTTGGAAAAATTTGTATCTTACTTCTTTTAATATATCGACGGTAGAGCTAATAAAATCACAAATGACTTTTACGCGTTCTAAACGATATTTTTTTACTTGAATAATAAATTTTTTTAAAGAGGATAATTATGGAAAAGATCAAAAAGGCAATATACGATTTGATAATAAAAATAAAGAAAATATTTAAAAATTACGATTAACAACCACGACCTTAAGGGCTTAGCACCGTTGCACTTGACATGTCACTACGTCTTGGCCTCTAAGGCGGTATCCGTAAAAAGTCGAGTTGCGATGTCCTCGTTCCATGCGGCCCAGTTTAATAGGCATGGCGGGCCCTCTAATTGCGATTATATCACCGAGTGCGGCTTGCTGTTATTGGTCAGTACTTTTGCCCACGAAAAATACATAAAATCAAAAGAGGAATCACGTAAAACGGATAAATGAGCATAAAGTTATGCCGTTTTAAGGCTTGACAATTTTGCACCTAAAGCGGAAGGAGGAAAGGTAATAAGAGAATTTAGAGTACAAGGAAAGTCGGATGCGATCACACCAGCACTAACGTACCGGATCCCATCAGAACTTCAAAGTGAAGCGTGCTTGGGCTAGAGTTGCACTAGGATGGGCGACCCCCTGGGAAGTCCTCATGTTGCATCCTTCTTTTTGGCAAAATTTGTATCCTACATCTTTTAATATATCGATGGTAGAGTTAATAAATTCACAAACGACTTTTGCGCATTGTAAACGATATTTTTTTACATGAATAATAATAAAAAATTATTATTGAAGATAATTATGGAAAAGATCAAAAAGGCAATATACTATTTGATAATAAAAGTAAAGAAAATATTTAAAAATTATGATTATCAACCACGACCTTAAGGGCTTATCACCGTTGCAGTTGACATGTCCTTACGCCTTGGCCTCTAAGGCGGCATCCGTAAATCGTCGAGTTGTGATGTCGTCGTTTCATGCGGCCCAGTTTAATAGGCATGGCGGGCCCTCTAATTGCGATATTATCGCTGAGCGTGGCTTGTTGTTATTGGTTAGTGTTTTTGCCCGCGAAAAATACATAAAATCAAAAGAGGAATCGCGTAAAACGGATAAATGAGCGTAAAGTTATGCCATTTTAAGGCTTCACACTTTCACACCTAAAGCGGAAGGAGGAAAGGTTATAAGAGAATTTACAGTGCAAGGAATGTCGGATTCGATAACACCAGCACTAACGCACCGGATCTCATCAGAACTCCGAAGCAAAGCGTGCTTGGGCAAGAGTAGTACCAGGCAAAATGACCCCCTGGGACGTCCTCGTGTTTCATCACTCTTTTTGGCAAAATTTGTATCCTACTTCTTTTAATATATTGATGCTAGAGCTAATAAATTCACAAATGACTTTTACGCATTGTAAACGATATTTTTTTACATGAATAATAAATATTTTTAAAGAAAATAATTATGGAAAGATCAAAAAGGCAATATATGATTGATAATAAAAATAAAGAAAATATTTAAAAATTACGATTATCAACCACGACCTTACGGGCTTAGCACCATTGCACTTGACATGTCACTACGCCTTGGCCTCTAAGGCGGTATCTGTAAAATGTCGAGTTGCGATGTCGTCGTTCCTTATGGCCCAGTTTAATAGGCATGGCGGGCCATATAATTGCGATATTATTGCCGAGCATGGCTTCTTGTTATTGGTCAACGCGTTTGCCCGCGAAATATACAAAAAAAACAAAAGTAGAATCGCGTAAAACGGATAAATGAGCGTAAAGTTATGCCGTTTTAAGGCTTCACACTTTCGCACCTAAAGCGAAAGGAGGAAAGGTAATAAGAGAATTTAGAATGCAAGGAATGTCGGATGCGATCATACTAGTACTGAGGCACCGGATCCCATCAGAACTCCGAAGCTAAGCGTGCTTGGGCGAGAGTAGTACAAGGATGGGAGACCCCCGAGAAGTCCTTGTGTTGCATCCCTCTTTTTGGCAAAATTTGTATCCTACTTCTTTTAATATATCGACGACAGAGCAAATAAATTTACAAATGACTTTTACGCATTGTAAACGATATTTTTTTACATGAATAATAAAACATTTTAAAGAGGATAATTATGGAAAAGATAAAAAAGGCAATATATGATTTGATAATAAAAATAAAGAAAATATTTAAGTATTACGATTCTCAACCACGAACTTACGAGCTTAGCACCGCTGCACTTGACATGTCACTACGTCTTGGCCTCGAAATTGGCATCCGTAAAACATTGAGTTGCGATGTCTTCATTCCATGTGGCCCAGTTTAATAGGCATGGCGAACCCTCTAATTGCGATATTATCTCCGAGCGCGGCTTGTTGTTATTGGTCAACGCTTTTGCCTGCGAAAAATACATAAAATCAAAAGAGGAATCGCGTAAAACGGATAAATGAGCGTAAAGTTATGCCGTTTTAAGGCTTCACAATTTCGCACCTTAAGCGGAAGGAGGAAAGGTAGTAAGAGAATTTAGAGTGCAAGGAATGTCGGATTCGATCATACGAGCGCTAATGCACCGGATCCCATCAGAACACCGAAGCAAAGCATGCTTGGGCGAGAGTAGTACCAGTATGGGTGACCCCCTGGGAAATCCTCGTGTTGTATCCATCGTTTTGACAAAATTTGTATCCTACTTCTTTTAATATATCGATGGTAGAGCTAATAAATTCACAAATGACTTTTACACATTGTAAACGATATTGTTTTACATGAATAATAAAAAAATTTAAAGAGGATAATTATGGAAAAGATCAAAAAGGCAATATGCGATTTGATAATAAAAATAAAGAAAATATTTAAGTATTACGATTCTCGACCACGACCTTACGGGCTTAGCACCGTTGCACTTGATATGTCACTACGCCTTGGCCTCGAAGGCAACATCCATAAAACGTCGAGTTGTGATGTTGTAGTTCAATGTGGCCCAGTTTAATAGGTACGGCGGGCCCTCTAATTGCGATATTATCACCGAGCGAGGCTTGTATTTATTGGTCACACTTTTGCCCGCGAAAAATACATAAAATCAAAAGAGGAATCGCGTAAAACGGATAAATGAGCATAAAGTTATGCCGTTTTAAGGCTTCACAATTTTGCACCTAAAGCGGAAGGAGGAAAGGTAATAAAAGAATTTAGAGTGCAAGGAAAGTCGGATGCGATCATACCAGCACTAACGCACCAGATCCCAACAGAACTCGGAAGTGAAGCGTGCTTGGGCTAGAGTAGTACTAGGAAGGGTGACACCCTGGGAAGTCCTCGTGTTGCATCCCTCGTTTTGGCAAAATTTGAATCCTACTTATTTTAATATATCGACGGTAGAGCTAATAAATTCACAAACGACCTTTACGCATTGTAAACGATATTTTTTTACATGATTAATAAAAAAATTAAAGAGCATAATTATGGAAAAGATCAAAAAGGCAATATACGATTTGATAATAAAAATAAAGAAAATATTTTAAAAATTACAATTATCAACCACGACCTTACGGGCTTAGCACCGTTGCACTTGACATATCACTATGCCTTGGCCTCTAAGGCGGCATCCGTAAAACGTCGAGTTGCGATGTCGTCGTTACATGCGGCCCAGTTTAATAGGCATGGCGGGCCCTCTAATTGCGATATTATCACCGAGCGCGGCTTGTTGTTATTGGTCAACGCTTTTGCCCGCGAAAAATACATAAAATCAAATGAGGAATTGCGTAAAATGGATAAATGAGAGTAAAGTTATGCCGTTTTAAGGCTTCACACTTTCTCACCTAAAGCGGAAGGATGAAAGGTAATAAGAGAATTTAGAGTGCAAGGAATGTTGGATGCGATCATACCAGCACTAACGCACCAGACCCCATCAGAACTCCGAAGCTAAGCGTTCTTGGGTGAGAGTAGTACTAGGATGGGTGACCTCTGGGACATCCTCGTGTTGCATCCCTCTTCCTGGCAAAATTTGTATCGTACTTCTTTTAATATATCGACGGTAGAGCTAATAAATTCGCAAAGGACTTTTACGCATTGTAAACGATATTTTTTTACATGAATAATAAAAAAATTTAAAGAGGATAATTATGGAAAAGATAAAAATGGCAATATATGATTTGATAATAAAAATAAAAAAAATATTTAAAAATTACTATTATCAACCACGACCTTACGGGCTTAGCACCGTTGCATTTGTTTCACGGCCCTGATTTCCCACCCTCGGGAGTCATGATGGCACCTACTAATGTGAGCTAGCCAAGCCAATTATTAGACTATTTACCCTTTTTACCAATTTCTATTCTCTTTAACATTATATAAAACAATAACGTGTAAACAGTGGAAATTCAGAATAAGTGGAAGAAAACAATTGAATATCTGAACATGTGTCTATTACAACAGCTTAAACCTTAATCACCTAAAATTGGTGTCACAGTTTCATAGACGGTCTAAGAATACTACAAATAAAGGTTCTGAAAGAAATAAATACAACACTGTCTCTAGAAATGAATGAAAGAAATAGGAATAGTAGATAGAAGGGGACGCCAACCACTAACATGAATAAGGAAGACAAAGACAGATTTCACTTTCTTTTCACATCTTATTGCAGACGTGCAACCCGATCCCATTTCCTGTATCTCGTGGTAAGCGTACCACCCGCTCCCATTTCATTATATCTTGTGGTAGGCGTACCACCCGCTCCTATTTCATCATATCTTTGTTGCAGCATGCAACCCGATCCACGTATAATATTGTTGCGGCGTGCAACCCGATCCATATATAATATTGTTGCGGCGTGCAACCCGATCCATATATAATATTGTTGCGGCGTGCAACCCGATCCACATATAATATTGTTGTGGCGTGCAACCCGATCCATATATAATATTGTTGCGGCGTGCAACCCGATCCATATATAATATTGTTGCGGCATACAACCCGATCCATATATAATATTGTTGCGGCGTGCAACCCGATCCATATATAATATTGTCAACAATCGTAACAAGAGTCTCGATAAGGGGTCAATAAGGTCTACACTATCCTGGAAAGGGATCCGACATCATAAGCAATCACGTCCCGGCAAGGGAGAAACAGCTATAACCAAACTTGATACCACACCTAACTACCTCAGCTATAACCAAACTCGTTACAACATCTAACCACCTCAGCCATAACCAAACTCGTCAACACACCTAACTACCTCAGCTATAACCAACCTCATTCCGACACCTAACTACCTCATCTACACCCATAATTCCTACCCAACACAAAGAATCATTAACCTAAGCATCAGTATTATCAATTAAGATCACAATGCAAGGGAACCACAATTCAACAATAGCCCGGCAAGGGGGCAACATAATGATCACTTCTCTTTCTCACTTTTACTTCACAATTCACTTCACAACTCGAGCCAATGCTCTAGAGTTTCAATTATCACTTATACTTTTGCAATTTCGCTATACAACTTGAGCCAACGCTCATCAATGTTCATAGGTCACAATTCTTGCCACAAACTTTATACAACAATTAGAAATGTTCATCAAGGCATGAATAATACAACGAAATCATGAAAATCACAATATAAGACTCCCGGTCATACTTGAAACCAACGTATAGATACTCGTCACCATGCCTATACGTCGTACTCAACAAGAAGCAAATAGCAAATAGGACACAACTCCTAATCCCTCAAGCTAAGGTTAGACCAAACACTTACCTCGATGCCATGAACACAATTCACGATTCAATTATAGTTTTGCCCCTTGGTTCCACCACCAATTCGCTCGTATCTAGTCACAAGTTACTCAATTACATCAATAAACGCTAAATGAATCAATTTGAATGCATGAAAATGAATTTTCCAATGTTTTTACCCAAAAAGTCAAAAATCGCCCACGAGCCCACATGGTCAAAACCCGAGGTTCGAACCAAAACCCGATTACCCATTCCCCCACGAACTAAAATATATAATTTGTTTTGAAATCGGACCTCAAATTGAGGTCCAAATCCCCAATTTTTGAAAAAACCTAGGTTCTACCCAAAACACCCAATTTCCCCCATGAAAATCATTGATTTGAAGTTGAAATCATGTTAAAAGATGTTAATGATTGAAGAAAACTAGTTAAAATTGACTTACAATTGATTTGGAGAAGCAAGGTTGTTTGAAAAATCGCCTCTTATGTTTTTGGGGTTTTGAAAAATGAAAAACGACTGAAAATCCCATCTATTTATACCCCTCTCAGACCCTATGTGCGGACCGCACAAAATGGACTGCAACCGCACAGGCTTCTTGAGGGTACTGCAGTCCAGTGCCCTGTGCGGACCGCACAAAGTCAACTGCAGCCGCACAGCAGTACCCTGTGCGGACCACACAAAGTCGACTGCAGTCGCACAGCCTCCACCGCGCACTGCAAAAGGTCGACCGCACTGGTGGGTTCAGAGACCTGCAACTTCTGGTTTTAAGCCTAAAACATCCCGAAACCTACCTGAAACTCACTCGAGCCCTCGGAACTCCAAACCAAGTGTGCATACTAACTCAACAACATCATATGGACCTACTCGTGCGATCACATCATCAAAATAACATGTAAAATCATGAGTTAAACCTCAAAACTTAACATTTTCATCAAGAACTCTCAATGTCCATAACTCCTCAACCAGAAGTCTGATTCACGTCAATAAACTCTGTTTTTCATCAAATTTCACAAAAATGTCTTAAATCATATATAAGACCTGTACTGGGCGCCGGAACCAAAATACGGGCCCGATACCATCATGTTCTAAGCAAATTTCATTTCAATTCCTTAAACAGTTTCAAAAAACAATTTCTTTTTAAAAAAATTCAATTCTCAGGCTTGGACCTCGGAATTCGATTCCGGGCATACGCCCAAGTCCCATATTTTCCTACGGATCCTCCGGGACAGTCAAATCACGGGTTCGGGTCCGTTTACCTAAAACGTTGACCGAAGTCAAATTAACCCATTTTATAACCAAATTTTATCATTTTTCATAGAATTTCATATTTAAGGTTTCCGGCTACGCGCCCGGACTACGCATGCAAATTGAGGTGACTCTAAATGAGGTTTTAAGGCCTCAGAACACAGAATTTAATTTAAAGCAAGTGATGACTACTCCTTGGCATCGAAGGCGGCATCCGTAAAACGTCGAGTTGCGATGTCGTCGTTCCATGCTGCCCAGTTTAATAGGCATGGTGGACCCTCTAATTGCGATATTATCGCCGAGCCCGACTTGATGTTATTGGTCAACACTTTTGCCCATGAAAAATACATAAAATCAAAAGAGGAATCGCATAAAATGGATAAATGAGCGTAAAGTTATGTCGTTTTAAGGCTTCACACTTTCGCAACTAAAGTGGAAGGATGAAAGGTAATAAGAGAATTTAGAGTGCAAGGAATGTTGACTGCGATCATACCAGCACTAACGCACCGGATCCCATCAGAACTCCGAAGCTAAGCGTGCTTGGGTGAGAGTAATACTAGGATGGGTGACCCCTTGGGACGTCCTCGTGTTGCATCCCTCTTCCTGGCAAAATTTTTATCCTACTTCTTTTAATATATCGATGGTAGAGCTAATAAATTAACAAAGGACTTTTACGCATTGTAAAAAATATTTTTTTTACATGAATAATAAAAAAATTTAAAGAGGATAATTATGGAAAAGATCAAGGCAATATACGATTTGATAATAAAAATAAAGAAAATATTTAAAAATTACCATAATCAACCACGACCTTATGGGATTAGAACCGTTGCATTTGACATGTCACTACTCCTTGGCCTCAAAGGCGGCATGTGTAAAACGTCGAGTTGCGATGTCGTCGTTCCATGCGACCCACTTTAATAGGCATGGTGGGCCCTCTAATTGCGATATTATCGCCGAGTGCGACTTGATGTTATTGGTCAACGCTTATGCTCGCGAAAAATACATAAAATTAAAAGAGGAATCGCGTAAAACGGATAAATGAGCATAAAGTTATGTCATTTTAAGTCTTCACACTTTCGCACCAAAAGCGGAAGGATGAAAGGTAATAAGAGAATTTTGAGTGTAAGGATTGTCGGATGCGATCATACCAGCACTGACGCACCGGATCCCATCAGAACTCCGAAGCTAAGCGTGCTAGGGCGAGAGTAGTACTAGGATGGGTGACCCACTGGGACGTCCTCGTGTTGCAGCCCTCTTCCTGGCAAAATTTGTATCCTACTTCTTTTAATATATTGACGGTAGAGCTAATAAATTCACAAAGAACTTTTGCGCATTGTAAACGATATTTGTTTTCATGAATAATAAAAAAATTTAAAGAGGATAATTATGGAAAATATCAAAAAGGCAATATACGATTTGATAATAAAAATAAAGAAAATATTTAAAAATTACGATTATCAACCACGACCTTACAGGCTTATCACCGTTGCACTTGACATGTCACTACGCCTTGGCCTCGAAGGCGGCATCCGTAAAACGTCGAGTTGCGATGTCGTCGTTTCATGCGGCCCAGTTTAATAGGCATGGCGGGGCCTGTAATTGCGATATTATCGCCAAGCGCGACTTGTTGTTATTGGTTAGTGCTTTTGCCCGCGAAAAATACATAAAATCAAAAGAGGAATCGCTTAACGGATAAATGAGCGTAAAGTTTTGCCGTTTTAATGCTTCACACTTTCGCACCTAAAGTGGAAGGAGAAATGGTAATAACACAATTTAGCGTGCAAGGAATGTCGGATGCGATCATACCAACACTAACTTTCACGACCCTGTTTCACCCTCTGTGAACCCTCGTGACGGCACCTAGTCTCTACGACTAGGTAAGCCTAACTTTGCGGAATATAACCAAACTTGCGAAAGTAAAACAATTTAAAAACAGAAATAAAGCAATAACTGTATGTAAATGTGTTGCTCGGCATACACCGTTTTTAACTCTCAACACCAATCATAAATCCAAGACCCGAAAACCCATGAATAACAAGCTAAGAAAGAAATACTACATAGCTCTAACTCCGGAATATTTCTAATAAAGAACAGAGAAGTACAAAAGCGCTAAATACTACAAGTAGGAATAGAAAGGTGCTCCTTGGTCTGCGGACACGGCAGATGTACCTCGGAGTCTCTAAGCAGTCTCCTCCCTCAACGATAGTAGGCCTAATCAGTGGTACTTGGATCTGCACATGAAAAATATGCGTAGAAGGGGCATGAGTACACCACAGTGGTACTCAGTAAGTGCCAAGCCTAACCTCGGTTGGGCAGTGACGAGGAAGGCTAGGGCCCTACTGAGGTTAAATACAATATAAGGGTTAACAGTGTGGAATAAAACAGTATAGATAAGTGCAACAGTAAGAAATAACATAGAATTGACAGAACAACAACAACTAGAACAGAGACAACACAAGCCACGGAAAGAAATACAGCTCAACACAAAGATAACAACCGGGGCACCTTCCAGGATACTATCCTGTAGTCCCAATCACAACTATCCAGTGGATCTCCCAGGAAACCGTCCCATAGTCCATCATATATACATGTCCGAAGGATCTCCCAGGATATCGTCCCGTAGTCCAACTATCAATGCGCGGGGGATCTATCGGGAATCTCGATCCGTAGTCCCCAAATATAAATACCCAGTACTGGGGGAATCTACCAGGTGCATTCCCGTAGTTCCATATAACTGTGCAGGGGGATCTATCGGGAATCTAACCTGCAGTCCCAAAGTAAATGTGCAGGGGGACCTATCGGGAATCTAACACGCAGTCCCAAAGTAAACAGACAAGGGGGAGCTACCGGAATCCCACATCCGTAGTCCCAATGTAAATTCACAGCAGCAGCAAGAAAATATTCAGAGAAGGGAAATTTCATATTAAGGCAATAAATAATTCTAGCCTAGCATGCTGCACGGAGTTCAGGTAAACAGATTTGAACAATTAAAGTAATTAAATCACTTAGATCTGCTTTCCTAAGCTAACAACCAGTTTAATAGCACAAGTAATAAAAATAGGATAAGGAACATACTGATAAGTACTTAAAGAAAACCGAATTTTCAACAATTTGCACAAGTACGCACTCGTCACCTCACGTACAAGGCATTTCAATTACCAGAAATATCAATCCAAAGGGGAAGGTCCCCCACACAAGGTTAGACAAGCCACTTACCTCAAACCGGCTCAAAATCAACTCGAAACCACACTTTTGCCATGAGTATCCGACTCTAAATGGCCCAAATCTATTCAATTCAATTGCATATTGTAAATAACTCTTCAAGTACAGATTCTACAACTAAATTCTAAACTAGTACGCGAAATCATGTAAAATGACCAAAACAACCCTCAGGCGAACATCTCGGAATTGGGTGAAATTTACATTTTCAGAAGCCTCATACTCTCACGAGTCTATAAATAACAAGAACACTGAAATCGGAGTCCAAATGACCCCTCAAATCCTCATTTAAAGGCCTCTTAAACTCAATCCTAATTACCCATTTTCCTCAATTTCACACCACTAATTAGGTCTATAATCACATATAAACGAGTTATAAAGTCAAGGACAATACCTCCAATTGATTTTCCTTTGTTTTCCTCAAGAATCCCTCTCAAAAGCTCCAAACCCGGATAAAATGGTGGAAGAATAGCCAATTTTTGCAAAGGCAACTATTTATATGTTCTGCCCAGCGATTTCCGCATTTGCAGCTCTGGGACCGCATCTGCGGTCCCGCTTCTGTGGACCACATGTCGCATCTGCGACTTTCATTAAATAGCCCAGGAGCCGCATCTGCGATACTTCTTTCGCATATGCGAAATCGCATCTGCGGTGAACCTTCCGCATCTGCGGAACCTGAAAGAGAATCGAGAATCTGCTTCTGTGTCTCATACGCCGCTTCTGTGGCTCCGCACCTGCGGAACCCAAACCGCATGTGCGGTTATGACAGACAGCAACAAATTTTCTGAAATCTCTAACTTAAAAATCTTTCCGTCAATCATCCAAAATCATCCCGAGGCCCCCGGTACCTCAACCAAAAACACCAACGTCACCTAATACCTTATTCAAACTTGTACAAATCCTTAAAACACCTAAAACAACATCGAAACCTTGGATTAATCAAGGATTTAAGCCTAAGAACTCCAAATTTCCTCAAAATACGCTTTCGATCAAAAACCTAACCAAACCACGTCCGAATGACCTGAAATTTTGCACACTCGTCCTAAATGACATGGCAGAACTATTGCAACTTCCGGAATTCCATTTCAACCCTTTGATCAAAATCTCATTATCGGACTGGAAACTTCGAAAATTCGACTTTCGGCATTTCAAGCCTAAATTAGCTACGGACCTCCAAAATACATTCCGATCATGCTCCTAACCCCGAAATCACCTAACAGAGCTAACAGAACCATCAAATTTCCATTTCGAGGCTGTCTTCACACTGATCCGACTACGGTCAACTTCCCAACACTTAAGCTCTCATTTAGGGACTAAGTGTCCCAAAACTCTCCGAAACTTAGAACCGAACATCCTGGCAACCCAAAATAGCAGAAATAAACACGAGGAAAGCAGTTAATAGGGGATTGGGGTGTTAATTCTTAAGACGACCGGCTGGGTCGTCACATCCTCCTACACTTAAACATTTGTTCGTCCTCGAACGAGCATAGAGACATACCTGAAGTAGTAAAAAGATGAGGGTAACGGCTGCGCATATCCTGCTCGGTCTCCCAGGTTGCCTCCTCAACTAGCTGGCCCCGCCACTGAACCTTTACCGAAGCAATGTTATTGGACCTCAGCTTTCTAATCTTCCTGTCCAATATTGCCACCGACTCCTCAACATAAGATAGATCTTTGTCCAACTGGACTGAAATGAAATCCAACACGTGCGACGGGTCGCCATGATACCTCCGGAGCATCGAAGCATGAAATTCCGGATGAACTCCTGCCTAGTTGGGAGGAAAGGCCAGCTCATAAGCAATCTCCCCAACACACCTCAATATCTCAAAAGGGCCAATAAACCTCGGACTCAACTTCCCTTTCTTCCCGAACCTCATAACGCCCTTCATAGGCGAGACCCGAAGCAGAACACGCTCTCCAACCATATAGGAAACATCGCAAACCTTCTGGTCCATGTAACTCTTCTGTCTGGACTGGGCTGTACGAAGTCTATCCTGAATCACCTTAACCTTCTCCAAAACATCCTGAACCAAGTCTGTGCCCAATAGTCTGGCCTCACCTAGCTTAAACCAACCCACCGAAGATCTGCACCGCCTACCATATAAAGCCTCATACGGTGCCATCTGAATGCTGGATTGATAGCTATTGTTGCAAGCAAACTCTGCCAATGGCAAGAACTGATCCCAAGACCCTCCAAACTCAATCACACACGCACGAAGCATATCCTCAAGAATTTGAATGGTACGCTCGGACTGTCCGTCTGTCTGAGGGTGAAATGCTGCACTCAACTCTACCCGAGTACCTAAGTCATGCTGAACAGCCCTCCAGAACTATGATGTGAACTGGGTACCTCTATCTGAAATGATGGAAATTGGAATACCATGCAGACGAACAATCTCCCGGAAATAATTCTCCGCCAACCGCTCTGAAGAATAAGTAGTATACACAGGAATGAAATGAGCGGACATGGTCAGCCGATCCACAATCACCCAAATAGCATCAAACTTCTTCAAAGTCCATGGGAGCCCAACTACAAAGTCCATGGTGATCCGCTTCCACTTCCTCTCCGAAAATCTCTATCTGCTGAAGCAACCCACCCGATCTCTGGTGCTCATACTTCACCTACTGACAGTTGAGACACCTAGCTACAAATCCAACTATATCTTTCTTCATCCGCCTCCACCAATAGTGTTGCCTCATATCCTGATACATTTTCGCGGCACCCGGCTGGATGGAATACCACGAACTATGGGCCTCCTCTAGAATCAACTCTCGCAGCCCATCAACATTGGGTACACAAATATGACCCTGCATCCTCAATACACCATCATCTCCAATAGTCACATCTCTGGTATCACCGTGCTGAACCTTGTCCTTGAGGACAAGCTAATGAGGGTCTTCATACTACCATTCCCTGATACAATCAAATAAGGAAGACCGAGAAACCACGCAAGCTAGAACCCGACCAGGCTCCGAAAGATCCAGTCTCACAAACTGGCTGGCTAAGGCCTGAATATATATCCATAGGCCTCTTTAATGCTGGTAAATAAGCCAAAGTCCCAAAACTTTCTGCCCGATGATTGAAAGCATCGGCCACCATATTAGCCTTGCCCAGGTGATATAAAATAGTGATATCATAGTCCTTTAGCAACTCCAACCACCTCCTCTAGCACAAATTTAGATCCTTTTGTTTGAACAACTGCTGCAAGCTCCGATGGTCAGTATAAATCTCACAAGGCACACCATATAAGTAATGGCGCCAAATCTTCAGGGCGTGAACAGTGGCAGCTAACTCAAGGTCATGAACAGGGTAGTTCTTCTCATGTATCTTTAACTGTCTGGACGCGTAGGAAATCACCCTATTGTCCTGCATCAACATCGCTCCGAGGCCAACCCTCGAGGCGTCACAATAGACTGTAGAAGACCCCGAACCTGTAGGCAGTATCAAAATTAGGGTTGTAGTCAATGTTGTCTTGATCTTCTGAAAGCTCGCCTCACACTCCTCCGCCCACAAAATGGAGCACCCTTCTAGGTCAATCTGGTCATGGGGCTGCAATCGATGAAAACCCCTCCACAAAATAACGGTAGTGTCCAGCCAAACCAAGGAAACTGCGAATCTCGGTAGCTGAGGATGGTCTGGGCCAACTCTGCACGGCCTCTATCTTCTTCGGATCCACCTGAATACCCTCACTCAATACCACGTGGCCTAAGAATGCCACTCAATCCAACCAAAACTCACATTTCGAGAATTTAGCATATAACTTCTTCTCTCTCAGAGTCTGAAGCACAATCCTCAGGTGCTTCTCATGATCTTCCCGACCCTGGGAATACACCAAAATATCATCAATAAAGACAATGACGAACGAGTCAAGATACGACCGAAACACACTGTGCATCAAATGCATAAAGGCTACTGGGGCATTGGTCAGCCCAAATGACATAACAAGGAACTCGTAATGACCATACCGAGTCTTGAAAGCAGTCATCGGGATATCTGGCTCCTGAATCTTCAACTGATGGTAACTTGAGCGCAAGTCAATCTTAGAAAACACACATGCGCCCTGAAACTGGTCAAATAGATCATCAGTACGAGGCAAAGGATAACGGTTCTTCACTATAACCTTGTTCAACTGGCGATAATCAATACACATACGCATAGAACCATCCTTCTTCTTTACAAACAAAATAGGATCACCCCAAGGTGATACACTAGGCCGAATAAAACCCTTATCAAGCAATTCCTATAACTGATCCTTCAACTCAGGAGGAGCCATACGATACGGAGGGATAGAAATGGGATGAGTGCCCGGCAACAGATCAATGCCAAAATCAATATCTCTATCAGGCGGCATGCTTGGAAGGTCAACTGGAAACACATTGGGAAAATCCCGTACTACTGGAACTGAATCAACTAAAGGGGGTATCGGTACTGACATCTCTCACATACACTAAATACGCGTGACCCCCCTTCTCAACCATACGCTGAGCCTTAAGGAGAAAAAAAATAATGCTACTGGGAGTGTGATCTACGGTACCCCTCCACTCAACATGCGGTACACCTGGCATAGCTAGCATCACGGTTTCGGTGTGACAATCAAGAATAGCAAAATGGGGAGACAACCAATCCATGCCCAAGATATTATCAAAATCAACTATCCTGAATAACAATAAATCGGCTCTGGTCTCAAAACCAAAAAGAGTAACCAAACATGACCGATAAATGCGGCCCACAACAAGAGAATCTCCCGCATGAGTAGAAACATAAATAGGGGAACTCAAAGAATCTCGGGGTACACCCAAATGCGGAGAAAAATAAGAAGACACATAAGAGTAAGTGGAGCGTAGATCAAATAGAACTGATGTATCTATATGGTAAACCATGACAATACCTGTGATGACAGAATCAGAGGCAACAGCCTTGGTACGAGTAGGAAGGGCATAATATAGCTTGGCCTTTCCCTCTAGCTGGCTGAGCAGATGGGGTAGCAACTGGAGCTGTAACCATAGCTTGAGAACTCTACGGGGCACGCTGTGGCTGGGAAGTTCGTGGAGGTGCACTTCTCCCAAGGTCTAGGGCAATCCATCAGCACAAGGCGTATGTCACCACACTCAAAAAAGCTCTAGAAGGATGTGGCAGCGGGGGACTATGCGGTACGGGTACTCCAAGACCCCTGAACACCTGAAACACTATGTGAAATCTGAGATGCAAACTGAGCTGGCTGGCCCATAAAACCTCTACCATGTCGTACTCCTCCTCCAAAATAAGGACCAGTGGGTCTCCCCAGTCTACGAGGTCTACTCACTCCCCTATACTCTCCCTCCTAACCTCGTCTGTCCTCTCTCTCCCGGACCCACCTGTCCCTTACTCAGTGAGAGGTCCTCCCAACCTACTAAACTGGGACCATAAGATGTGTCACCATGACACATGGAACCTGACCAATGGAAACTCGCTGCTCTGGAGTGGGGGCAGAGGGAGTCTGGGTCCCTCCCCCGACCTGCGAAGTAGTTGGTACAACCTGAATCAATCCTATCTGAATTAATGTACCAAACATGCTCAGGAACTGTGCTAATGTCTCCTAAAGTGCTGGAGTAGTAGTAGCAGTAGTCGTGTCTGATGCCTGGGCTCTGGCTGGAACTACTGGTGGCTCCTCGGTGGTAGCTCGTGTAGGTGTTCTAGCTGCACCACGTGCGCGTCCTCAACCTCTACCCCTGCCCCGGCCTCTGACGGCTGCAGTAGGGGGTGCGGATGCCTGATCATCTCAGGTAGCACGTGTCCTCACCATTTGTGAGAGAATAGAAGATAAAAGTTTAGAATTGTGATGTCAGAAATATTGCACGACAAAGAAATCAAATGAAGGGGGATTTTTCCTAAGCCTTTTGTAGATAAGTACAGACGTCTCCATACCGATCAACGAGACTCTAATAAACCGGCTTGTGATCCATGACTCCTATGAACCTAGAGCTCTGATACCAACTTGTCACGACCCTGGTTCACCCTCCGTGAACCCTCGTGATGGCACCTAGTCTCTACGACTAGGTAAGCCTAACTTTGCGGAAGATAACCAAACTTGTGGAAGTAAAACAATTTAAAAACAGAAATAAAGCAATAACAATGTGTAAATGTGTCGCTCGGCATACACCATATTTAACTCTCAACACCAATCATAAATCCAAGACCCAAAATCCCATGAATCACAAGCTAAGAAAGAAATACTACATAGCTCTAACTCCGGAATATTTCTAATAAAGAACAGAGAAGTACAGAAGGGCTAAATACGACATGCATGAATAGAAAGGGGATCCTTGGTCTGCGGATGCGGCAGATGTACCTCGGAGTCTCTAAGCAGTCGCCTCCCTCAACGATAGTAGGCCTGATCAGCGGTACCTAGATATGCACATGAAAAACATGCGCAGAAGGGGCATGAGTACACCATAGAGGTACTCAGTAAGTGTCGAGCCTAACCTCGGTTGGGTAGTGACGAGGAAGGTCAGGGCCCTACTGAGGTTAAAAACAATATAAGGGTTAACTTTTGTGGAATAAAACATTATAGATAAGTTCAACAGTAAGAAATAACATAGAATTGACAGAACAACAACAACTAGATCAGAGACAACACAAGCCACGGAAAGAAATACAGCTCAACACAAAGATAACAAACGGGCCACCTTCTAGGATACCGTCCTGTAGTCCCAATCACAACTATCTAGTGGATCTCCCCGGATACCATCCCGTAGTACATCATATATATATGTCCGAAAGATCTCTCGGGATACCATCCCGTAGTCCAACTATCAATGCATGGGGGATCTACTGGAAATCTCGATTCGTAGTCCCCAAATATAAATACCCAGTACTGGGGGAATCTACCGGATGCATTCCCGTAGTTCCATATAACTGTGCAGGGGGATCTATAGGGAATCTAACCTGCAGTTCCAAAGTAAATGTGCAGGGGAATCTATCGGGAATCTATCCCGCAGTCCCAAAGTAAACAGACAAGGGAGAGCTACCAGAATCTCAAATCTGTAGTCCCAATGTAAATACACATCGGCAGCAAGAAATATTCATAGAAGGGAAATTTAATATTAAGGCAACAAATAATTCTAGCCTAGCAAGCTGCACGGAGTTCAGGTAAACAGATTTGAATAATTAAAGCAATTAAATCACTTAGACCTGCTTTCCTAAGCTAACAACAGGTTTAATAACACAAGTAATAGAAACAGGATAAGGAACATACTGATAAGTACTTAAAGAAAATCGGATTTTCAACAATTTGCACAAGTACGCACTCGTCACCTCATGTACAAGGCATTTCAATTACCAAATATATCAATCCTAAGGGAAAGGTCCCCCACACAAGGTTAGACAAGCCACTTACCTCGAACCGGCTCAAAATCAACTCGAAACCACACTTTAACCACGAGTATTCGACTCCAAATGGCCCAAATCTATTCAATTCAATTGCATATTGTAAATAACACTTCAAGTAACTGATTCTACAACAAATTCTAAACTAATACGTGAAATCATGTAAAATGACCAAAATGCCCCTCAGTCCAACGTCTCGGAATAGGGTGAAATTTACATTTTCAGAAACCTCGTACTCTCACGAGTCTATACATAACAAGATCACTAAAATCGGAGTCCAAATGGCCCCTCAAATTATCATTTAAAGGCCTCTTAAACTCACATATAAATGAGTTATGAAGTCAAGGATATTACCTCCAATCAATTTTCCTTTGTTTTCCTCAAGAATCCCTCTCAAAAACTCTAAACCCGGATATAATTGTGGAAGAATAGTCAATTTTCACAAAGGTAACTATTTATATGTTCTGCCCAGCAATTTCCACATTTGCGGCTCTGGGACCGAATCTACGGTCCCGCTTCTGCTGACCACATGTCGCGTCTGCGACTTTCATTAAACAGCCCAGGAGTTGCATCTACGATACTTCTTTCACATATGCGAAACAACATCTATGTAACCTGAAGGAGAATTGAGAATCCGCTTCTATGGCTCCGCACCTGCGGAACCCAAACTGCAGGTGCGGTTATGATAGACAACAGCAAATTTTCTGAAATCTCTAACTTCAAAATCTTTCTGTCAATCATCCAAAATTATTCTGAGGTCCCCGAGACCTCAACCAAAAATACCAACATCACCTAATACCTTATTCAAACTTGTACCAATCTTTAAAACACCTAAAACAACATCGAAACCTCGGATTAATCAAGGATTTAAGCCTAAGAACTCCAAATTTCCTCAAAATACGCTCACAATCAAATACCTAACCAAACCACGTCCAAATGACCTGAAATTTTGCACACACATCCCAAATAACATGACGAAACTTTTGCAACTTCCGGAATTCCATTCCGACTCTCTGATCAAAATCTCACTATCGGACTGGAAACTTCGAAAATTCGACTTTCGGCATTTCAAGCCTAAATTAGCTACGGACCTCCAAAATACATTCCGATCATGCTCCTAACCCCAAAATCACCTAACAGAGCTAACAGAACCATGGAATTTCCATTCCGAGGCTGTCTTCACACTGATCCGACTACGATCAACATCCCAACACTTAAGCTCTCATTTAGGGACTAAGTGTCCCAAAACTCTCCGAAACTCATAACCGAACGTCTCGACAACCAAAAATAGCAGAAATAAACATGGGGAAAGCAGTTAATAAGGGATCAGGGAGTTAATTCTTAAGACGACCAGCCGGGTCGTCACACTAACGCACCAGTTCCCATCAAAACTCCAAAGTTAAGCGTGCTTGGGCGATAGTAATACTACGATGGGTGACCCCTTGGGACGTCCTCGTGTTGCATCCCTCTTTTTGGCAAAATTTTTATCCTACTTCTTTTAATATATCAACGGTAGAGCTAATAAATTTACAAATGACTTTTACGCATTGTAAACAATATTTTTTTACATGAATAATAAAAAAATTTAAAGAGGATAATTATGGAAAAGATCAAAAAGGTAATATACGATTTAATTATAAAAATAAAGAAAATATTTAAAAATTATGATTATCAACCACGACCTTACGGGCTTAGCATCGTTGCACTTGACATGTCACTACGGCTTGGCCTCGAAGGCGGCATCCGTAAAACATCAAGTTGCGATGTCGCCATTCCATGCGGCCCAGTCTAATAAGCATGACGTGCCCTCTAATTGTGATATTATCGCCGAGCACAGCTTGTTGTTATTGGTCAACGCTTTTGCCCACGAAAAATACATAAAATCAAAAGAGGAATAGCGTAAAACGGATAAATGAGCGTAAAGCTATGCCATTTTAAGGCTTCACACTTTCGCACCTAAAGCGGAAGAAGGAAAGGTAATAAGAGAATTTAGAGTGCAAGGAATGTCAGATGCAATCATATCAACACTAACGCACCGGATCCCATCAGAACTCCGAAGCTAAGTGTGCTCAGGCGAGAGTAGTACTAGGATGGGTGACCCCCTGGGAAGTCCTCGTGTTGCATCCCTCTTTTTGACAAAATATTTATCCTACTTCTTTTAATATATCGACGGTAGAGCTAATAAATTCACAAATGACTTTTGCGCATTGTAAACTATATTTTTATACATGAATAATAATTTTTTTTAAAGAGGATAGTTATGGAAAAGATCAAATAAGCAATATACGATTTTATAATAAAAATAAAGAAAATATTTAAATATTATGATTCTCAACCATGACCTTACGGGCTTAGCACCATTGTACTTGACATTGTCACTACGCCTTGGCCTCGAAGGTGGCATCCGTAAAATTTCGAGTTGCGATGTCGTCGTTCCATGCGGCCCAGTTTAATAGGCATGGTGGGCCCTCTAATTGCGATATTATCGCCGAGCGTGGCTTGTTGTTATTGGTCACGCTTATGCCATCGAAAAATACATAAAATCAAAAGAGGAATCGCGTAAAATGGATAAATGAGCATTAATTTATTCCGTTTTAAGGCTTCACACTTTCGCACCTAAAGCAGAATGAGGAAAAGGAATGTCAGATGCGATCATACCAGCACTAACGCACCGGATTCCATCAGAACTCTGAAGCTAAGCGTGCTTGGGCGAGAGTAGTAATAGGATGGGTGACCTCCTGGGAAGTCCTCGTGTTTCATCCCTTCTTTTGGCAAAATTTGTATCCTACTTCTTTTAATATATCGATGGTAGAGCTAATAAATTCAAAACTGACTTTTACGCATTGTAAACAATATTTGTTTACATGAATAATAAAAAAAATTAAAGAGAATAATTATGGAAAAGATCAATAAGGCAATATACGATTTGATAATAAAAATAAAGAAAATATTTAAAAATTATGATTACCAACCACGACCTTATGGTCTTAGCACCGTTGCACTTGACATGTCACTACGCCTTGGCCTTGAAGGCGGCATCCGTAAAACATCAAGTTGCGATGTCGTCAATCCATGCAGCCCAGTTTAATAGGCATGTCGGGCCCCCTAATTGCGATATTATCTTCGAGCGAGGCTTGCTGTTATTGGTCAACGCTTTTGCTCGCGAAAAATACGTAAAATCTAAAGAGGAATCGCGTAAAACGGATAAATGAGCATAAAGTTATGCCGTTTTAAGGCTTCACACTTTCGCACATAAAACGGAAGGAGGAAAGGTAATAAGTGAATTTAGAGTACAAGGAATGTCGGATGTGATAACTAAGAAAGGAATTTGAGATGAAGGATTTGGGTGAGGCGAAGAAAATTCTTCGCATGGAGATAAAAAGAGATAGACATTCAAAGAAACTCTATCTTAAAAAGAGATAGACATTCAAAGAAACTCTATCTATCTCAGAAAGAATACTTGAAGAGAGTAATAGATAGATTTGGCATGAATGAGAACACGAAGTCGGTTAGCACTCCTCTTGCTCCTCACTTTAAACTTAGTGCTGCTATATCGCCGAAGAATGAAGATGAACGAGAGTATATGTCAAGAGTGCCATATGCGAATGTTGTTGGTAGCTTGATGTATGCAATGATTTGCACAAGACCTGATATTTCACATAATATCGGAGTTGTAAGCAAGTATATGCATGATCCAGAAAGGATCATTGGCAAGCTGTGAAATGGATTCTATGGTATATTCGTAATATTGCAGATGTTGGATTGGGTTTTAAGCAGGAAGATAGTCAGTATCTGGTTGGATATTGTGACTCGGATTATGCGGGTGATTTGAAGAAGCATAAATCAACTACTGGTTATGTTTTCACTTTTGCAAATGTACCATTTAGTTGGAAGTCTACTTTGCAGTCAACAGTTGCTTTGTCTACTACTGAGGCAAAGTACATGGTAATTACAGAGGCTGTAAAGGAGGCAATTTAGCTTCAAGGGTTGCTTAGAAAGCTTGGTATTTGTCAAGAAAACATCACACTATGTTGTGATAGTCAGAGTTCTATCCAATTAGCAAATAGGCGTAGCACCGTTGCACTTGACATGGTACTATGCCTTGGCTTCGAAGGCGGCATCCGTAAAACATCGAGTTGCGATGTCGTCGTTCCATGTGGCCCAGTTTAATAGGCAATGTCGGGCCCAACGTAAAGTTATGCAAATTTAAGGCTTCACACTTTCACACCTATAGCGGAAGGAGGAAAGGTAATAAGAGAATTTAGTGTGCAAGGAATGTCAGATGCGATCATACCAGCACAAACGCACCGGATCCCATCAGGACTCTGAAGTCAAGGGTGCTTGGGCGAGAGTAGTACTAGGATGGGTGACCCCCTAGGAAGTCCTCGTGTTGCATCCCTCTTTTTGGAAAAATTTGTATCCTACCTTTTTTTAATATATATACGGTAGAGCTGATAAATTCATAAATGACTTTTACGCATTGTAAACGATGTTTTTCACATGAATAATAAAAAAAATTAAAGAGGATAATTATGGAAAAGATCAAAAAGGCAAATATTATGATTTGATAATAAAAATAAAGAAAATATTTAAATATTACGATTCTCAACCATGACCTTACGGGCGTAGCACTGTTGCACTTGACATGTCACTATGCCTTGGCCTCGAAGGCGGCATCCGTAAAACGTCGAGTTGCGATGTCGTCGTTCCATGCAGCCCAGTTTAATAGGCATGGTGGTTCCTCTAATTGCGATATTATCGCCGTGCGCGGCTTGTTGTTATTGGCCAATTCTTTTGCCCGCGGAAAATACATAAAATCAAAAGAGGAATCGCGTAAAACGGATAAATGAGCGTAAAGTTATGTCGTTTTAAGGCTTTACACTTTCGCACCTAAAGTGGAAGGAGGAAAGGTAATATGAGAATTTAGAGTGCAACGAATGTTGGATACGATCATACCAGCACTAACGCACTGGATCATACCAGCAGTAAAACGTCGAGTTGCGATATCGTCGTTCCATGCAGTCTAGTTTAATAGGCATGGCGGGCCCTCTAATTGCGATATTATCAGCGAGCGCGGCATTTTGTTATTGGTCAATGGTTTTGCTCGAGAAAAATACATAAAATCAAAAAAGGAATCACGTAAAATGGATAAATGAGCGTAAATTTATGCCTTTTTAATGCTTCACACTTTCGCACCTAAAGCGGAAGGAGGAAAGGTAATAAGAGAATTTAGAGTGCAAGAAATGTTGGATGCGATCATACAAGTACTAACGCACCGGATCCAATCAAAATTCTGAAGTTAAGCGTGCTTGGGCTAGAGTAGTACTAGGATGAGTGACCCTCTGGATAGTCCTCGTGTTTCATCCCTCTTTTTTGCAAAATTTGTATCCTACTTCTTTTAATATATCGACGGTAGAGCTAATAAATTCATAAATGAATTTTACGCATTGTAAACGATATTTTTTACATGAATAATAAATTTTTTTAAAGATGATAACTATGGAAAAAAATCAAAAAGGCAATATACGATTTGATAATAAAAATTTAAAAAATACATAAAAATTACGATTATCAATCATGACCTTACAGGTTTAGCACCGTTGCACTTGACATGTCATTATGCCTTGGCCTCGAAGGCGGCATCTGTAAAACGTCGAGTTGCGATGTCGTCATTCCATGCAGCCCAGTTTAATAGGCATGGCGGGCTCTCTAATTGCGATATTATCGCGGAGCGCGGCTTGCTGTTATTGGTGAACGCTTTCGCCCGCGAAAAATACATAAAATCAAAAGAGGAATCGCGTAAAACGGATAAATGAGCGTAAAGTTATGCCGTTTTAAGACTTCACACTTTCGCCCCTAGGATGGGTGACCCCCGGGAAGTGTTGCATCCCTCTTTTTGGAAAAATTTATATCCTGCTTCTTTTAATATACCGACTGTAGAGCTAATAAATTCACAAGTGACTTTTACGCATTGTAAACGATATTTTTTTACATCAATAATAAAAAAAATTAAGAGGATAATTATGAAAAAGATCCAAAAGGCAATATACGATTTGATAATAAAAATAAAGAAAATATTTAATACGATTATCAACCACGACCTTACGGGCTTAGCACCGTTGCACTTGACATGTCACTACGCCTTGGCCTCGAAGGTAGCATCCGTAAAACGTCGACTTGCGATGTCGTCGTTCCAAGATGGCCCAGTTTAATAGGCATGTCGAGCCCTCCAATTGCGATATTATCGCCGAGCGCAGCTTGTTGTTATTGGTCAACGTTTTTTCCCGCGAAAAATACATAAAATCAAAAGAGGAATCGCGTAAAACGGATAAATGAGCGTAAAGTTATGCTGTTTTAAGGCTTCACACTTTCGCACCTAAAGCAGAAGGAGGAAAGGTAATAAGAGAATTTAGAGTGCAACGAATGCTGGATGCGATCATACCAGCACTAACGCACCGGATCATACCAGCACTAAAATGTCGACTTGCGATGTCGTCGTTCCATGCGGCCTAGTTTAATAGGCATGTCGGGCCCTCTAATTGTGATATTACCACCGAGCGCGGCTTGTTGTTATTGGTCAACGCTTTTGCCTGCAAAAAATACATAAAATTAAAAGAGGAATCGCATAAACAGATAAATTAGCGTAAAGTTATGCCGTTTTAAGGCTTCACACTTTCGCACCTAAAGCGGAAGGAGGAAAGGTAATAAGAGAAGTTAGAGTGCAAGGAATGTTGGATGCGATCATACCAGCACTAATGCAGCGGATCCCATCAGAACTCCGAAGTTAAGCGTGCTTGGGCGAGAGTAGTACTATGATGGGTGCCCCCCTAGGAAGTCCTCGTGTTGCATCCCTCTTTTTGGCAATATTTGTATCCTACTTCTTTTAATATATCGATGGCAGAGCTAATATATTCACAAATGACTTTTACGCATTGTAAACGATATGTTTTTACATGAATAATAATTTTTTTAAAGAGGATAATTATGGAAAAGATCAAAAAGGGAATATACGATTTGATAATAGTAATAAAGAAAATATTTAAAAATTACGATTATCAACCACGACCTTACGAGCTTAGCACCGTTGCACTTGACGTATTAGTACGCCTTGGCCTCGAAGGAGACATCCGTAAAATGTCGAGTTGCGATGTCGTCGTTCCATGCGGCCCAGTTTAATAGGCATGTCAGACCCTCTAATTGTGATATTATCGCCGAGCACGGCTTGTTATTATTGGTCAACGCTTTTGCCCGCAAAAAATACATTTCAAAAGAGGAATCGCGTTGAGCGTAAAGTTATGTCATTTTAAGGCTTCACACTTTCGCACCTAAAGCGGAAGGAAGAAAGGTAATAAGAGCATTTAGAGTGCAAGTAATGTCGGATGCGATCATACCAGCACTAACACACCAGATTTCATCAGAACTCCGAAAGCTAAGCATGCTTGGGCGAGAGTAGTGTTAGGATGGGTGACCCCCTCGGAAGTCCTCGTGTTGCATCCCTCTTTTTGGAAAAATTTGTATCCTACTTCTTTTAATATATCGACGGCAGAGCTAATAAATTCCCAAAAGAGTTTTACGCATTGTAAACGATATTTTCTTACATGAATAATAAATTTTTTAAAGAGGATAGTTATGGAAAAGATCAAAAATACAATATACGATTATATAATAAAAATAAAGAAAATATTTAAATATTACGACTATCAACTACGACCTTACGGGCTTAGCACCGTTGCATTTGACTGTAACGACCCGACTGGTCGTTTTGAGCAATTGCGTCCGGTTCGGCAGTTTGAGGTCTCGAGCATCTTCATAAGATGTGTATTGACTTGCATGCATGATTTAATTCAGTTAACGGAAGATTCAGAGCCAAATTGGAAAAAGGAAACTAATTTTGGAAGTTTAAATGATGAGAATTTGACCGGAATTGGACTTTTAGGTAAACGGCCCCTGAATGGGTTATGGATGATCTCAACAGCTTCATATGGTGATTTTGGACTTAGGCGTGCGTCCGGATTTGGATTTGGAGGTCCGTAGGGTAATTTGAGGTGTTTCGCCGAAAGTTGAAAAAGTTTGACTCATAGTTGACTTTTGTGATAACGGGGTCGGAATGCAATTCCGAGAGTTGTAACAACTCTGTTATGTCATTTTGGACTTGTCTGCAAAATTTGGCGTCATTCCGGGTTAATTTGATAGGTTTCGGCACGAGTTTTGGAAGTTGGAAGGTTTGAAAGTTTCTAAGTTCAATTCATGGTCTGATTCGTCATTCCGGCGTTGTTTGATATGATTTGAGATCTCGAGCGAGTCCGTGTTAGGTTATATGACTTGTTTGTGTGTTTAGACGGGGTCCCGAGTGACTCGGGTGTGTTTCGGTGTGTTTCGGATCATTTTGGGTTGCTTTGGATGCTGATTATCTGATATCTGGTGTTTTTCTCCGCGTTCGCGAGAAGCCTCTCTCGTTCGCGAAGAAGAATTTGGCTTCTGGAAGTTTGTTCTTCGCGTTCGCGAAGAAGGAAATCTCAATTGCACAGGTTTGATTTCGCAGGTTCATATCTCACAATCTATAAGGAATTTGGAGATGATCTAAAACTGAAAGTTGTAGCCCTTTGTGCCTAGTTTTCAGAAATGTTAATTAAATGGCATTTAAATTTGTGTACAAAAAGTTATGGTAGTTATACTACAGGCTGTCCAGGAAGAGTTCGAAAATCTCTACTGCACAGGATTGATTTTGGAAGCTTATATCTCACGATATATAATGACTCAGGAAATGAGCAACCTATGAAACAATAATCCTTGGTATCTAGTTTTCAGAACATCAAACCATTTGTAATTTGGAGTTGTGTGCAAAAGGTTATGACTATTATACTAAAGGCTGTCTGTAATGAGTTTGGAAATCGCTGACGAGGAATTTACTCATCGCGAACGCGAGAAAAGGGTCGCGAACGTGAAGAACAATCCCTGGGCAGGCAGAATATATTCTCAAATCGAGTGTTAGACCATTTTATTCTATCTTGACTTGTGGAGCTCGGTTTTGAGCGATTCTTTGAGGGTTTTTCAAGCAAAACGATTGGCTAAGTGTTCTTAACCTAGAATTTATTATATTCCATGATTTTGTCTTCATTTTTATCATTTAATTTGTGATTTGAGTTGAGAAAAGTGTTGGTTTTTGAAGAAAATTCCTAAAATGAAAAATCATGATTTGAGGGGTCAAATGGTATCGGAATTTAATACATTTTGTATGGTTGAACTTATATTAGAATGGGCATTCGGTTTTTGTAAAATTTGTTGGGTTCCGAGGCACGAGCCCGGGGGTCGACTTTTGGACCGATTTTTGGATTTTTTAAAGATTGAGACTTTATGGTCCAGAATAGTTTCTTATGTGTTTTTTTGTGCTTTGAAGTTAATTTGGTTAGATTTGAGCCGCCTGGAGGTCCTTTCACCCGAGAAGTGCATTATAGAGTATCGTTTTGTCGTCTTTGAGGTAAGTATCTTGCCTAACCTTGTGGGGGGGACTTCCCCTTAGGAATTGAGTCTTTTATGCTAATTGTAGTCCGTGCATGCAAGGTGACGAGTGTGTGCTCTAACTTATTTGTGGGAAATATGCTCTAGGGTTCTTAGGTCCTTATGTTCAATATGTGGATAGTATTCTGTTATGATTGAGTTTAATAATTGCTTAAATTGTCTCTATATGCTCCATATGATGTTGCTAGCTTTCCTCAAATTCCTACGTGTTGCATTGACCCTTAATTGTCTTAATTGAAGTGATCGCCTTCCTTATTGTTTTGATACTTCTTGATTGTGAGTTCCTCTATGACTTCGTACAAATAGGTTACATGTCCAATTGTTGTGATTACCGGTGTAGTTATTATGTGTTTGTTATGTCTTGTTGTTTAGGTGAGGTTTCATTGTGAAGTTAATTATCGGTACAAGTTTGGTTATAGTTGATTCCCTTGCCGAGACATATTTAATCCTTATTGTTGGTTCCCTTGCCGGGATATGGTTGTTTCCTTATTGTTCCTTTGTCGGGATTCTTTTGTGATTAGTGTTGATTTATATATTAAATGGATCGGGTTGCATGCCGCAACAATATTAAATGGATCGGTTTGCATGCCACAACAATATTATATGGATCGGATTGCACGCCGCAACAATATTATATGGATCGGGTTGCACGCCGCAACAATATTATATGATTTGGATCGGGTTGCACGCCACAACAGTACTATATGATTGGGATCGGGTTGCACGCCGCAACAAGAAAGAATAAAAGTGAATATGGTGAGAACGAGAGTAAAAGCACGAAGAGTGGTGCCGTGCACTTTCTGCTACTGTGTTTATTTGTTGTTATCAATTCAAGTGTTTAAACTATTCAAATTCCTTTATTGTCGTGATCCTTTGTGTTAGAACCTACAATGTTTTCAATACCTCACCGTATATATATATACTTTAAACTTCAATAATTGTTACAGCCATAATTCAATTAGCTTCTCAATTATATCCCCTTAACCGTCTGAGGCCGTATTTTACTTAAAAGGGAATTTCTACTAAGTTTTAAGTTATTAAATCTCATGTTAAAGGTAATAATCCATTCAATGCTGTATTTTTAAATTAAAAGGGGTACTTTCTTTACTCAAATGATTTCAAAAGAAATAATTTCACCTTTTCTCGCTGGCTTTCCCAATTAGTTTGAAATTGTAATTTTACTTATATTAGGTAAATGTGACTTCTTGGACATATTAAGTGCATTGTACGAACATTATGTATTGTATAGCATGTGGATTCTGTTGTTAAAATTGAAAAGGAAAAGATGGGGGGCACAAGGTACCATGTGTGCGGATGATTCGGAAGTTAAGATTATTATATGAGAAATCGAGGATTGAGATGGTTGGGATTGTGTATTAGACATGATGCGATTGATTGAGTGGGGATTTCCTTCTTTAATTGAATACACTCTTACTTGTCTTTGTTCCTGTTATGTCAGTGTTAATTTACTTGGTTATCTGATTTACTTGGTTATCGTTCGTTTCTACCCGCGTTCTCCTTTATTGTTCTTATTGTTGTATTTTGATTTCTTTCCATTGTTGATATTACCTTGTTATCTTTATCGCAATATTTTATTATCATATCCTGTACATTTCATTTGACCAGTAGGTGTCTTGACTATTCCTCGTCACTACCCCACCGAGGTTAGTCTTGATACTTACTGGGCACCGCCGTGGTGTGCTCATACTACACTTCTATACATTTTTGTGTACAGATCCAGGTATTGATCGATAGTAGATGTGCGGGTTATCGCGGTGGAGACTCACGGTAACCTGTTGTTGCATTTGCAGGCCACAGAATCACCTTAGTTTGTATTTACGTTCTATTGATTCCTTCTCGTTCTGCAACAATGTCGTATTTATTTTGTATAATTACTCTTAGAAAGGCTTATGACTTGTACCAACGGTTTTGAGAATTGTGATTTATTGAGAGTTATTTAATTTGAAGTTAGTAAATACTAATATTATTTTTGTAAATGATAGGCTTACCTAGTTTAGAGACTAGGTGCCATCACGACCCCTTTGGAGGGATATCGGGTCGTGACAATGACATGTTACTATGCCTTGGCCTCGAAGGCGGCATCCGTAAAACGTCAAGTTGCGATGTCGTCGTTTCATGCGGCCCAGTTTAATAGGCATGTCGGGCCCTCTAATTGCGATATTATCACCGAGCGCGGCTTGTTGTTATTGGTCAATGTTTTTGCCCGCGAAAAATACATAAAATCAAAAGAGGAATCGCGTAAAATGGATAAATGAGCGTAAAGTTATGCCATTTTAGGGCTTCACACTTTCGTACCTAAAGCGGAAGGAGGAAAGGTAATAAGAAAATTTAGAGTGCAAGGAATGTCGGATGCGATCACACCAGCACTAACGCACCAGATTCCATCAGAACTCAGAAGTGAAGCGTGCTTAGGCGAGAGTATTACTAGGATGGGTGACCCCCTGGGAAGTCCTCGTGTTGCATCCCTCTTTTTGGAAAAATTTGTATCCAACTTCTTTTAATATATCGATGGTAGAGCTAATAAATTCACAAATGACTTTTACGCATTGTAAACGATATTTTTTTACATGAATAATAAAAAAAATTAAAGGGGATAATTATCAAAAAGATCGAAAAGGCAATGTACGATTTGATAATAAAAATAAAGAAAATACTCAAAAATTACGATTATCAACCACGATCATACGAGCTTAGCACCGTTGCACTTGACATGTCACTATGCCTTGGCCTCGAAGGCGACATCCGTAAAACGTCGACTTGTAATGTCTTCGTTCAATGCGACCCAGTTTAATAGGCATGCTGGGCTCTCTAATTGCGATATTATCGCCGAGCGCGGCTTGTTGTTATTGGTCAACGCTTTTGCCCGCGAAAAATACATAAAATTAAAAGAGGAATCGTGTAAAACGGATAAATTAGAGTAAAGTTATACCGTTTTAAGGCTTCATACTTTCGCACCTAAAGCGGAAGGAGGAAAGGTAATAAGAGAATTTAGAGTGCAAGGAATGTCGGATGCGATCATACCAACACTAACGCATGGGATCCCATCAGAACTCCGAAGCTAAGGGTGCTTGGGCGAGAGTAGTGTTAGGATGGGTGACCCCCTTGGAAGTCCTCGTATTGCATCCCGCATTTTGGCAAAATTTATAACCTACTTCTTTTTATATATCGAAGGTAGAGCTAATAAATTCACAAATGACTTTTACTCATTGTAAATGATATTTGTTTACATGAATAATAAAAAAATTTAAAGAGGATAATTATGGAAAAGATCAAAAAGGCAATATACGATTTGATAATAAAAATAAAATAATATTTAAAAATTACGATTATCAACCACGACCTTACGGGCTTAGCACCGTTGCACTTGACATGTCACTACGCCTTGGCCTCGAAGGCGGCATCCGTAAAATGTCGAGTCGCGATGTCGTCGTTTCATACGGCCCAGTTTTATAGGCATGGCGGGCCCTCTGCGTTATTATTGCCGAGCGCGGCTTGTTGTTATTGGTCAATGCTTTTGCCCATGAAAAATACATAAAATCAAAAGAGGAATTGCGCAAAACGGATAAATGAGCGTAAATTTATGCCGTTTTAAGGATTCACACTTTCGCACCTAAAGAGGAAGGAGGAAAGGTAATAAGAGAATTTAGAGTGCAAGGATTGTCGGATGTGATCATACCAGCACTAACGCAATGGATCATATCATCACTAAAACTTCGACTTGCGATACCGTTGTTCCATGTGGCCCAGTTTATTTGGCATTCCGGGCCCTCTAATTGTGATATTATCGCCGAGCGCGGCTGGTTGTTATTGGTCAACGCTTTTGCCTTCGAAAAATACATAAAATCAAAAGAGTAATCGCGTGTAACGGATAAATGAGCGTAAAGTTATGCCGTTTTAAGGCATCACACTTTCGCACCTAAAGCAGAAGGAGGAAGGGTAATAAGAGATTTAGAGTGCAAGAAATGTTGGATGTGATCATACCAGCACTAACGCACCAGGTCTCATCAGAACTCTGAAGTTAAGTTGCTTGGACGAGAGCAGTACTAGGATGGGTGACTCACTAGGAAGTCCTCGTGTTGCATCCCTTTTTTTGTCAAAGTTTGTATCTTACTTTTTTTAATATATCGACGGTAGAGCTAATAAATTCACAAATAACTTTTACGCATTGTAAACGATATTTTTTTACATGAATAATAAAAAAATTTAAAAGGATAATTATGGAAAAGATCAAAAAGGCAATATACGATTTGATAATAAAAATAAAGAAAATATTTAAAAATTACGATTATCAACCACGACCTTACGGGTTTAGCACCATTGCACTTGACGTGTCACTACACCTTGGCCTCGAAGGCGGCATCCATAAAACTTCGAGTTTCCATGTCGTCGTTCTATGTGGTCCAGTTTAATAGGCATGTCAGGCCCCTAATTGCGATATTATCGCCGTGCGCGGCTTGTTGTTAATGGTCAACGCTTTTGCTCCCAAAAAATACATAAAATCAAAAGAACAATCGCATAAAATGGATAAATGAGCGTAAAGTTATGTCGTTTTAAGGCTTCACACTTTCGCACCTAAAACGGAAGGAAGAAAGGTAATAAGAGAATTTAGAGTGCAAGGAATGTCGGATGCGATCATACCAGCACTAATGTACCGGATCCCATCAGAACTCCAAAGTTAAATGTGCTTTGGCGAGAGTAGTACTAGGTGGGTAACCCCCTGGGACGTCCTCGTGTTGCATCCCTCTTTTTGGCAAAACTTGTATCCTACTTCTTTTAATATATAGACGGTAAAGCTAATAAATTCATAAATGACTTTTACGCATTGTAAACGATATTTTTTTACATGAATTATAATTTTTTTTAAAGAGGGTAATTATGGAAAAGATCAAAAAGGCAATATATGATTTGATAATAAAAATAAAGAAAATATTTAAAAATGACGATCATCAACCACGACCTTACGGGCTTAGAACCGTTGCAATTGACATGTCACTACGCCTTGGCCTCGAATGCGGCATCCGTAAAACGTCAAGTTGCGATATCGTCGTTCCATGAGGCCCAGTTTAATAGGCATGTCAGGCACTCTAATTGCGATATTATCATCGAGCGCAGCTTGTTGTTATTGGTCGACGTTTTTTCCCACGAAAAATACATAAAATCAAAAGAGGAATCGTGTAAAACGAATAAATGAGCGTAAAATTATGCCGTTTTAAGGCTTCACGCTTTCGCACCTAAAGCGGAAGGAGGAAAGGTAATAAGAGAATTTAGAGTGCATGAAATGTCGGATGTGATCATACCAGCACTAACGCATCGGATCCCATCAGAACTCTGAAGCTAAGCATGCTTGGGCGAGAGTAGTGTTAGGATGGGTGACCCCCTGGGAAGTCCTCGTATTGCATCCCGCTTTTTGGAAAAATTTATAACCTACTTCTTTTAATATATCGATGGTAGAGCTAATAAATTCATAAATGACTTTTACGCATTGTAAACGATATTTTCTTACATGAATAATAAATTCTTTTGAAGAGGATAATTATGGAAAAGATCAAAAAGGCAATATACGATTTGATAATAAAAATAAAAAAATATTTAAAAATTACGATTATCAACCACAACCTTACGGGCTTAGCACCATTGCACTTGACATGTCATTACGCCTTGGCCTCGAAGGCGGCATCCGTAAAATGTCGAGTTGCGATGTCGTCGTTCCATGCGGCCCAGTTTAATAGGCATGGCGGGCCCTCTAATTGCGATATTGTCGCGAGTGCGGCTTGTTGTCAACGCTTTTTCCCGCCAAAAATACATAAAAGCAAAAGAGGAATCGCGTAAAACAGATAAATGTGCGTAAAGTTATGCCGTTTTAAGGCTTCACACTTTCGCACCTAACGCAGAAGGATGAAAGGTAATAAGAGAATTTAGAGTGCAATGAATGTCGGATGCGATCATACCAGCACTAATGCACCGGAACCCATCAGAACTCCGAAGTTAAGTGTGCTTTGACGAGAGTAGTACTAGGTGGGTGACCCCCTGGGAAGTCCTCGCATTGCATCCCTCTTTTTGGACAAATTTGTATCCTACTTCTTTTAATATATCGACAGTAGAGCTAATAAATTCACAAATGACTTTTACGCATTGTAAACGATATTGTTTTACATGAATATCAAATAAATTTTAATAGGATAATTATGGAAAAGATCAAAAAGGCAAAATACGATTTCGTAATAAAAATAAATAAAATATATAAAAATTATGATTATCTACAACGACCTTACGAGCTTAGCACTGTTGCACTTGACATGTCACTACGCGTTGGCCTCGAAGGCAGCATCCGTAAAACGTCGAGTTGCGATGTCGTCGTTCCATGCGGCCCAGTTTAATAGGCATGGCGTGCCCTCTAATTGCGATATTATCGCCGAGCGCGGCTTGTTGTTATTGGTCAACGCTTTTGACCGTGAAAAATACATAAAATCAAAAGAGGAATCGCGTAAAACGGATAAATGAGCGTAAAGTTAAGCCGTTTTAAGGCTTCACACTTTCACACCTAAAGCGGAAGGAGGAATGGTAACAAGAGAATTTAGAGTGCAAGGAATATCGGATGCGATCATACAAGCACTAACGCACTGGATCCCATCAGAACTCCGAAGTGAAGCGTGCTTGGGTGAGAGTAGTACTAGCATGGGTGACCCCCTGGGACGTCCTCGTGTTGCATCCCTCTTTTTGGCAAAACTTGTATCCTACTTCTTTTAATATAGCGGCGGTAGAGCTAATAAATTCATAAATGACTTTTACGTATTGTAAACGATATTTTTTTACATGAATAATAAAAAAAATTTGAAGAGGATAATTATGGAAAAGATCAAAAAGGCAATATTTGATTTGATAATAAAAATAAAGAAAATATTTAAAAATGACGATTATCAACCACGACCTTAAGGGCTTAGCACCGTTGCAATTGACATGTCACTACGCCTTGGCCTCGAAGGCGGCATCCGTAAAACGTCAAGTTGCGATATCGTCGTTCCATGCGGCCCAGTTTAATAGGCATGTCGGGCACTCTAATTGCGATATTATCATCAAGCGCGGCTTGTTGTTATTGGTCAACATTTTTGCCCGCGAAAAATACATAAAATCAAAAGAGGAATCGTGTAAAACGGAAAAATGAGCGTAAAATTATGCCGTTTTAAGGCTTCACACTTTCGCACCTAAAGCGGAAGGAGGAAAGGTAATAAGAGAATTTAGAGTGCAAGGAATGTCGGATGCGATCATACCAACACTAACGCATGGGATCCCATCAGAACTCCGAAGCTAAGCGTGCTTGGGCGAGAGTAGTGTTAGGATGGGTGACCCCCTAGGAAGTCCTCGTATTGCGTCCCGCTTTTTGGCAAAATTTATAACCTACTTCTTTTAATATATCGATGGAAGAGCTAATAAATTCACAAATGACTTTTACGCATTGTAAACGATATTTTCTTACATGAATAATAAATTTTTTTAAAGAGGATAATTATGGAAAAGATCAAAAAGGCAATATACGATTTGATAATAAAAATAAAAAATATTTAAAAATTACGATTATCAACCACAACCTTACGGGCTTAGCACCATTGCACTTGATATGTCACTACGCCTTGGACTCAAAGGCGGCATCCGTAAAATGTCGAGTCGTGATGTCGTCGTTCCATGCGGCCCAGTTTAATAGGCATGGCAGGCCCTCTAATTGCGGTATTGTCGCGAGCGCGGCTTGTTGTTATTGGTCAACGCTTTTGCCCGAAAAAAATACATAAAATCAAAAGAGGAATCGCGTAAAACGGATAAATGAGCGTAAAGTTATGCCATTTTAAGGATTCACACTTTCGCACCTAAAGCGGAAGGAAGAAAGGTAATAAGAGAATTTAGAGTGCAAGGAATGTCGGATGCGATCATACCAGCACTAATGCACCGGATCCCATCAGAACTCCGAAGTTAAGTGTGCTTTGGCGAGAGTAGTACTAGGTGGGTGACCCCCTGGGAAGTCCTCGCGTTGCATCCCTCTTTTTGGCCAAATTTGTATCCTACTTCTTTTAATATATCGACGGTAGAGCTAATAAATTCACAAATGACTTTTACGCATTGTAAACGATATTTTTTTACATGAATAATAAATAAATTTTAAGAGGATAATTATGGAAAAGATCAAAAAGGCAAAATACGATTTGGTAATAAAAATAAAGAAAATATTTAAAAATTACGATTATCTACAACGACCTTACGAGCTTAGCACTGTTGCACTTGACATGTCATTACGCCTTGGCCTCGAAGGCTGCATCCGTAAAACGTCGAGTTGTGATGTCGTCGTTCCATGCGGCCTAGTTTAATAGGCATGGTGGGCCCTCTAATTGCGATATTATCGCCGAGCGCGGCTTGTTGTTATTGGTCAACACTTTTGCCCGTGAAAAATACATAAAATCAAAAGAGGAATCGCATAAAACGGATAAATGAGCGTAAAGTTATGTCATTTTAAGGCTTCATACTTTCGCACCTAAAGCGGAAAGAGGAATGGTAATAAGAGAATTTAGAGTGCAAGGAATATCGGATGCGATCATACAAGCACTAACGCACTGGATCCCATCAGAACTCCGAAGTTAGGCGTGTTTGGGCTAGAGTAGTACTTGGATGGGTGACTCCCTGGGAAGTCCTCGTGTTGCATCTCTCTTTTGAGCAAAATTTGTATCCTACTTCTTTTAATATATCGATGGTAGAGCTAATAAATTCACAAATGACTTTTACGCATTGTAAACGATATTTTTTTACATGAATAATAAAAAATTTAAAAAGTATAATTATACTCCGATGGGCGATACTATTTTTGTGGCCCGCGTATATCGGTCTTGTGTGGTGACTATTGGGGGTTTGGAGACCCCGAGTGGACCTTTTGTTGCTTAGTATGGTTGATTTTTATGTGATATTGGGCATCGATTGGTTGTCTATGTGTCATGCTGTTCTAGATTATCACGCTAAGACGGTGACGTTGGCTATGCCGAGGGTGCCACAAATAGAGTGGTGAGGTTCATTAGATTATGTGCCCAGTAGAGTGATTTCGTTTCTGAAAGCCCAGCGGATGGTTAGGAAGGGTTGTCTTTCTTACTTGGCCTTTGTGAGCGATGTCAGTGCAGAGACTCCTACCATTGATTCATTTCTTGTGGTGAGGGATTTTCCAAATGTGTTTCCTGTAGACCTGTCGGGCATGCCGCTGGACAGGGATATTGACTTCGGTATTGAGTTGGTGTTGGGCACTCAGCCCATTTCTGTTCCACCATATCGTATGGCACCGGCGGAGTTAAAGGAATTGAAGGAGTAGCTTCAGGAACTTGTTGATAAGGGGTTTATTCGGCCTAGTGTGTCACCTTGGAGTGCGCTTGTTCTATTTGTGAAGAACAAGGATGGCACAATGAGAATGTGCACTGATTACAGGCAGTTGAATAAAGTCACAATCAAGAACAAGTATCCTTTGCCTCGTATTGATGATTTATTTGACCAGCTTCAAGGAGCGAGGGTGTTCTCCAAGATTGATCTCAGGTCAGGGCATCACCAGTTGAAGATCAAGGACTCGGACATTCTTAAGATAGCTTTTAAGACCCGATATGGTCATTATGAGTTCCTTATGATGTCTTTTGGGCTGACCAATGCCCCAGCAGCGTTCATACATTTGATGAACAATGGGTTTCGACCTTATCTCGACTCGTCTGTTATTGTATTCATTGATAATATTCTGGTGTGCTCGCGTAGACAGGAGGAGCATACTGAGCATTTGAGAGTGGTATTGCAGCGGTTGAGGGAGGAGAAACTTTATGCTAAGTTCTCCAAGTGTAAGTTTTGGCTCGGTTTAGTTGCATTCTTGGGGCACGTGGTGTCCAGTGAGGGTATCTAGATTGATTCGAAGAAGATAGAGGCGGTTTGGAGTTGGCCCAGACCGTCCTTAGCCACGGAGATTCATAGCTTTCTTGGTTTAGCGGGTTATTACCATCGGTTCGTTCAGGGATTTTCATCTATTGCATTACCCTTGACCAAGTTGACCCAAAAGGGTGCTCCTTTCAGGTGGTCGGATGTGTGTGAGGCGAGCTTTCAGAAGCTCAAGACCGTCTTGACCACAGCTCCACTGTTAGTTTTGCCATCAGTTTCAGGTTCTTATACAGTATATTGTGATGCTTCTCGAGTTGGTATTAGGTGTGTGTTGATGCAGGAGGGTAGAGTGATTGTTTATGCTTCTCGTCAGTTGAAGCCCCATGAGAAGAACTACCCTGTTCATGATTTGAAGTTGGTTGCCATTGTTCACGTGTTGAAGATTTGGAGGCATTATCTTTATGGTGTGTCTTGTAAGGTGTTTACTGATCATCGTAGCCTCCAGTAGTTGTTCAAGAAGAAAGATCTCAATTTGAGGCAGTGGAGATGGTTAGAGCTGCTAAAGGACTATGATATTACTATTTTGTACTATCCGGAGAAGGCCAATATAGTTGTTGATGCCTTGAGTAGGAAGACAGTGAGTATGGGCAGTCTTGCATTTATTCCTATTGGGGAGAGACCTCTTGCGGTTGATGTTCAGGCTTTGGCCAATTGGTTTGTGAGGTTGGATATTTCGGAGCCCAGTCAGATCCTAGCTTGTGTGGTTTCTTGGTCTTCCATGTTTGATCGCATCAAAGAGTGCCAGTATGATGATTCTCATTTGCTTGTCCTCAAGGATAGTTCAGCACGGCGATGCCAGAGATGTGACTATTGGTGATGATGGGGTATTTAGGATGCAAGGCTGGATATGTGTGCCCAATGTAGATGGGCTTCGGGAGTTGATTCTGGAGGAGGCCCATAGCTCGCGGTATTTCATCCATCCGGGTGCCGCGAAGATATACCAGAATTTGAGACAACACTATTGGTGGAGGAGAATGAAGAAAGATATAGTTGGGTTTGTAGCTTGGTGTCTCAATTATCAGTAGGTGAAATATGAGCATTAGAGACCGGGTGGCTTGCTTCATCAAATAGAGATTCCAGAGTGGAAGTGGGAGCGGATCACATGGATTTCGTAGTTGGACTCCTATGGATTTTGAGAAAGTTCGATGTTATTTGGGTGATTGTGGATCGACTGACCAAGTTTGCACACTTTATTACTGTGTGTATTACCTATTCTTCAGAGCGGTTAGCTGAGATTTATATCTGAGAGTCTGTTTGCTTGCATGGTGTCCCAGTTTCCATCATTTTAGATAGAGGTACTCAGTTTACATCACAACTTTGGAGGGCCATGCAGGGAGATTTGGGTACTCAGGTTAAGTTGAGCACAACTTTTCACCCTTAGACGGACAGATAGTCTGAGCGCACTCTTCAGATATTGGAGGACATGTTATGTACTTGCATCATTGATTTTAGGGGTTCATGGGACCAGTTTCTACCGCTTGCGGAGTTTGCTTACAACAACAGTTATCAGTGAGTATTCAGATGGCTCCATATGAGGCTTTATATGGGAGACGGTGTAGATCTCCAATAGGTTGGTTTGAGCCTGGCGAGGCTAGGCTTTTGGGTATAGACTTGGTACAAGATGCTTTGGACAAGGTGAAAGTTATTTAGGAGCGGCTTCGTACAACTCAGTCAAGACAAAAGAGTTATGCTAACAGAAAGGTTCGTGATGTGTCTTATATGGTTGGGGAGAAGGTTCTACTGAAGGTTTCACCCATGAAGGGTGTTATGAGATTTGGGAAGAAGGGTAAGTTGAGCCCTCTGTTCATTGGGCCTTTTGAGGTGCTTCGGAGGATTGGGGAAGTGGCTTATGAGCTTGCTTTGCCACCTATCTTGTCGGGTGTGCATTCGATAGTTTATGTTTCTATGCTCCGGAAGTATATCGGTGATCCATCTCATGTCTTGGATTTCAGCACGGTTCAGTTAGATGGTGATTTGACTTATAATGTGGAGCCAGTGGCTATTTTGGAGCGGTAGGTCTCAAAGTTGATATCAAAGGATATATCATCATTGAAAGTGCAATGGAGAGGTCGGCCCATGGAGGAGGCTACTTGGGAGACCGAGCGGGAGATGCAGAGCAAATATCCACACAAATTTGAGGTTTCAAGTATGTTTCTAGACTCGTTCGAGGACGAATGTTTGTTTAAGAGGGGGAGGATGTAATAACCCGGCCGGTCGTTTCATGAGTTATAGCCCCGTTTCCCCTATTTTTGCTTTCTTATGTGTTTCTCAGCTGTATTTCATCGCATCATGTTGGTTGCTTCGGATCCAAAGTGGTTTCGGTGTGGAATGAGACACTTAGTCTCTGATTTAGAAGTTTAAGTTGGAAAAGTCAACCGAATATTGACTTATAAGTAAACGACCTCGGATTTGAATTTTGATGGTTTTTTTAGTTTTGCTAGATGATTTTGGATTTACGAGCGCATCCGGAATGTGATTTGGAGGTCTGGAGTAGAATAAGGCATGAATTGGTGAAAGTTAGAAATTTGGCGATTTTGGTCGGCGGTGGAAAATTTGATATTGGAGTTGGAATGGAATTCTAGAAGTTGGAGTAGGTTTGTAGTGTCATTTGTGACGTGTGTGTAAAATTTCATGTCATTCGGAGGTGATTTAGTGGGTTTCAGCGTCGTTTGCGGAATTTGGATGTTTAGAGGTTCTTAGGCTTGAATTCGAGGTTAATCTGGCGTTTTGACGTGTTTTTGAGTGTTCTGAAGGTTCTACTAAGTTCATATGTTGATATGTTACTTGTTGGTATTATTGGTTGAGGTCCCGAGGGCCTCGGGTATGTTTTGAATGGTTGACGGATTGGTTTTTGGTGTTTGAGAGTTGACGAAAAGCTGTTGGTTTTGTGTAAACCGCACCTGTCGAGTGGGGACCGCAGGTGCTAGGTCGCAAGTGCGGTGGAGTGGCCGCAGATGCGGAAATGGAGGGCCAGGAGAGGAGTCGCAGATGCGGAGGATTTATCGCATCTGCTGGCCCGCAGGTGCGATGCCTGGGGCGCAGGTGCAGTTTTGGAGGAATAAGTGACTTCTGCAGATGCAGAATTTTGGGCACAGAAGCGGCACCACATGTGAGCTATTTTGACCGCAGGTGCGGAAAGGCCTGGGCAAAAGGTATAAATTGAACCCTTCGCAAATTTTGCCTATTTCCACCATTTTTGAAGACATGATTGGAGCTTTTGGGGTGATTTTGAAGAGGGTTTTAAGAGATTATCAGTGAGGTAAGTTACGTGAGCCCTAATACTCGTGTTTATGGTAAATTCCCGTTGTTAATCACGTATTTAGTGAAGATTAGGGGTGAAAATGAGGGGTTAGGGTTTGGGATTTTTAGAGAGTTTGATTTAGGATTTGAGGGGTCAAATGGATTCGGATTTCAATAAATATTGTATGTATGGACTCATGAGTGAAAGGTCTTTCTAGTTTTTTGATTTTTGTCGGATTCTGAGGCGTGGGCCCGGGGGCCGGGTTTGAGTGAATTTCGGGATTTGTGTCTAATTTGATAGTTTTCTTGTGGAATTCATTCCATTAGCACATATTGATGGTATTGTTCTGGTTGTGAATAGATTCAAAGCGATTGGAGGCCGAGTCGAGGGGCAAGAGCATCGCGGAGTAGAGCTTTGACCGATTTGAGGTAAGTAACGATTGTAAATCTAATCTTGAGGGTATGAAACCCTGGATTTCATATCCTTTTACTATTTTGAGGTGACGCACATACTAGGTGACAGACGTATGGGCATGCACCATTGGGGATTGTGACTTGGTCCGTCCCGTAGCAACTATAAAGTTGCGTATTTGGTTGAAACTATATGACACCTATGTGTTTTAGAAAGAATTTCTATAAATTGGGTTGAATGCCTTATTTAGGACCTGGGCTAGAGCTGTTTGGACCCTTAGGGGCCTTTTTCTTATTATTCTCTCACTATTTTGATTGAAAATCTATAGTCAGTCATGTTATACTTATTGATTTCATAACTCAGTCTTTATTACTCTATTTTGATGCATATAAATGTTGTTTTGGGATGAGTACCCTATTTTTACTGAGAGCCTGAGTGGCTTGAGAGGTTTATGACTGAGTGAGGCCGAGAGCTTGATTTGTTAGGATATTTATGGGATCGGGCTACACACCGCAGCATGTTGTTACTGATTCATTATTGAGTGAGACCGAGGGCCTGATTGATTTATGCCACGAGGTGGCTTGTTATAGCGCTTAGGCTGAAGGAGCCCCTCCGGAGTGTGCACACCCCCAGTGAGCGTGGGTACCCATGGAGTGTGAGTGATACTGAGGAATGCCCGAGGAGCTGTTTATGAGTGACTGTGAGGTTTGCCTGATAAGTTGTATATGAGTGATGTTTTACCCGAGGGGTTGGTTATGATTTCATCATTTTGCTCATTGTTGTACTGAGCCTCTTTTTGAGAACTTTTGAAAAATTTCTTCAAATGATTTTACTGAAACTGAGTTTAGACGAAATGATTTGATTCAAACTCTACTTTTAAAAGCCTATTGTATTTTTACTGAAATTTCATGGTATGACCTTTATATGATTTATTGCTCGTCACTGCTTCTCAGCCTTTATTTACTGTGGTTGCTTACTGAGTTGGCGTACTCACGTTACTCCCTGCACCTTGTGTGCAGATCCAGGCGTATCAGGACCCGGTAGCGGCTGTTGACTATTCCAGTTGTAGATCTTTATCGAAGTTAACAAGGTAGCTGCTGGCGATCACAGCCCTGCTCTCCTCCCTCTTATATTCCTGTAATTATTTATAATTACATTTCTAGACTGTGTTAGTCTCAGTATATTTTGGACAGATTGTAGTAGATGCTCATGACTAGTGACAAACTGCTGTCGGGCTTTTCTTTTCGCACTTTCATTATGTTGATTTCCTTTACGAAGTTTTATTATTAAATAGCGTGAATTTATCTTTGAAAGTGAAATATCACATTGTTTTGGTAAAGATTCGGCTTGCCTAGTACCACGATAGGCACCATCACGACATGGTAGTTCGGGTCGTGACTATGACATACAAGCATAGAGATGCATTTTCCTCATGTCATACAGTATCACGTCATTCATGACTTTTCACACATATTGATATGTGGGCATAGAAAGGTATTTCGCACATGCTATTTGAAAAGGAAAAGAAATATTTTACTTGTTATGGAAAAGATTTTAGGAAAATATTCATAGTTTTCAAACTTATTCATATTTTCGACGATTTCTGTGACGACCCGTCCAGTCGTCTCATGAGTTACCGCTCCATTTTCCCCATTTCTGCTTCTTTATGCTTTGTTTATCCGTGTTATGTGATATCGGGTTGGTCAGATCGAATCCGGAAGGAATTTGGTAAGGTTTGAGACACTTAGTCTCTTTTAAGAAAGTTTAAGTTGGAAAAGACAACCGGATGTTGACATATGTGTTAGAAGGCTTGGATGTGAGTTCTGATGGTTCGGTTAGCTTTGGGAGGTGATTTGTGACTTAGGAGCGTGATCAGAATGAACTTTGGAGGTTCGTAGTAGATTTAGGCTTGAATTGGCGAAGTTGTTATTTTGGCAATTTCCGGTTGGTAGGCGAGATTTTGATATAGGGGTTGGAATGGAATTCTGAGAGTTTCAGTAGCTCCGTTGGGTCATTTGGGATGAATGTGCAAATTTTTAGATCATTCAGATGTGGTTTGGTTGGGTTTTGGATCAAAAGCGAAATTCGGAAGATTTTAGAAAGTTTGGCTTGAATCCGATGTGTTTTGGGTAATTTGACGTTGTTTGAGGTATTTTGATGATTGGAACAAGTTTGAATAAGGTTTTAGGATATGTTTGTGTCTTTGGTTGAGGTCTCGTGGGCCTCGGGTGAGTTTCGGGTGGTCAATCGGATCATTTTGGAGTTTAGAAAATTGTAGAAGTTGCAAGTTCAGCTGTTGCAGGTTTTTACTCTTCGCGTTCGCGAGTGGACCCTCGCGTTCACAAAGAGTCAGAGAAAGTCAGTGGAATTTTGGCCTTCGCGTTCGCGGAGGGCTGGGAAGTGATGCATCGCGTTCGCGTGAAGGGCTTCGCGTTCGCGTAGAGGAATTGGGTCAGCTGGGTTTGAGATCAAGTTGTTCATCGCATTCGCGAGGGCTTGGTCGCGATCACGTAGGAGAAAAATTGGTCAAAGTAAATTTGTACTTCGCGAACGCGAGGGTTTGACCTCGTTCGCGAAGAAGGAATAAATGTCTGGGCAGAATGTTTTTTTAACTCGTCTTGTCCGTGATTTTGGGGCTTATTTCCTCCATAGTTGGTCATTTTGGAGATTTTTGATGGAGATGAAAGAGGGATTCAAGAGGGAAACATTTGGAGGTAAGAATTTTGGACTAAAACTCGATTAATATTTGAATTTCACCTAGAAAATCATGGAAATAAAGCCAAAAATTGAAGAACTAGGGCTTGAAAATTTAGACCTTTAATTGAGGATTTGAAGGACCATTTGGGGTCGTATTTGAGAACTTTTGATATGTGTGAACTCGTGGGAAGATAAGGAATCTATTGGTGTAAAAATTTCTGAATTTTGAGACGTGGGCCCGGGGGTCGGGTTATGGTAATTTCGGGATTTGTACCATTTATTGATTGTTTTCGCTTGGGCTTCGTACCCTTAGCATATTTTGACGTCCTCATTCTGATTTTGGATAGATTCGGCGCGAGGAGGCCGATTCGAGGGGCAAAGGCGTTATGAGCTAGAGATTTAGCCGGTTCGAGGTGAGTAATGATGTTCTAAGGGTTTGAAACCCCAGATTTGCACATCGTAGTGCTATATTGAGGTGAAACACACGCTTGATGATGAGCGTGGAGTCATGCACTATTGGGGATTGTGACTTAGTCCGTCCCGGTTGATGATTTTACCGCGTATTTGACTGAAATTTATTTGTTATCCTCATGATTTGGGATGAATGCCATATTTCGGCTTCGTGCCAACTATTTGAACCCTTCGGGGATTTTTATTCATATTTTCTCACTGTTTTGATTCATTACTTGAACTCAGTCATGTTATTTTCCATTGTTTTCATACTCAGCCATATTAACTCCAGTTTTATAACTTAAATGTTATTTTAAATGATGTTAGGGCTGAGAAACATTGTTTTACTATTGCCTGAGGGGCTTGTGAGGATTTTTGACTGAGTAAGGCCGAGGGATTATATTTTGAGGAAACACTGATACTAATTTGAGGTCGTGGGCCTGAGATATGCACGCCACGAGGTGGCTTAATTGATATGAGGCCGAGGGCCTAGTTTTGATGTCACGAGATGGCTTATTATTGCTCTTGGGCCGTAAGGGGCCCCTCCAAGAGTCTACACACCCCCAGTGAGCGCAGGTACCCATTGTGATATGAGATTGAGCCCGAGGAGCTCGTACTGTTCTGAGATGTTGCCCGAGGGGCGGATTTGTTGATAATGTGCTCGATGGGCGGATTTGTTGATAATGTGCTCGAGGGGCGAACTTCTATTTGTTTACTTTACCTTAACTGCTCGTCAATTACCTGTTTTCTTGTTGAAAAAGGATTTTACTTAACTTTCACTGGTTTATTGTTTTTAAATGATTTTACTGCTTCATTATAGAATGCCTTGTGCCTTACGTGTTTTCTTACTTTCAATCGTTATTTACATTTGTTACTCACTGAGTTGGAGTACTCACTTTACTCCCTGCATCCTGTGTGCAGATTCAGGCGTAGCTGGTCCCGCTCCTGAGTGCTGATTCATTCCAGCTTCAGGCGGATCTTCGAGGAGTCTTTAGGTAGCTGTTGGCATTCGCAGCCTGGAACTCCTCCTTATCTATTCCTTTATGTTCTTAGTTCAGTATTTAAAACTGAGGACTTAGTGTTGTTAGATGCTCGTGACTTGTGACACCCCTGTTAGGGCTGTGTCGGGTTGTACTTCCACACTTATTTGCTATTATTAGCTACTTAGTATCATTAAATCATGTTTTAGACCGCTTTTATGTTGTTTAACTGTTTAAAAAAGTGAATTGGGTTTAATTAGCTGGCCTCTTCTTCACGAGAGGCCCATCACGACCGGGTTCGGGGTTAGGGTCGTGACAATTTTGATACAGAATTTGGGTTCCCACTGGCATACTTGAAAGGCAGGGCTATTTTTTTTGTTTTGAAAAACTACGAAAAACCTGAGCATTTTTACCTCTGAGTTACTTCTTCCATTATATGTTTTTCGTTGTTATGAACTGTTATTGGCTATTGGTGTCAGACACCAACATATGTTCCAGCTCGTCACTACTTTCAACCTAAGGTTAGGTTTGTTACTTATTGAGTACATGTGGTCGGTTGTACCCATACTACACTTCTGCACCTTGCGTGCAGATGTTGGATGCTTATGTTACTGTGATCGACTGGAGCTAGATTTGAAGACGTACCTGCGTTCCAGCTGTAGCTGCCTCTTGTTCATGGTAGACTTAGATTTATAAGAATCTCTGTTTATGTACTTTTCAGACATATGTGTATTTACTTCATACCAACTTTGTAAACTCTATTCTTAGATGCTCATGATTTGTACTACCAGTCCTTGGGAAATGTATAAGATTCAGATAATTTCTTTTGTTTAATTGCCTTATTAATATTATTGAAAGTGGATAGTTATTAGTTGGCTTACCTAGTGGGTTGGGGTTAGGTGCCATCACAACTAGTGGATTTTGGGTCGTGACATATAAATACATTGTATTTTATATTTTTGTCAGAGTTCTAAAGTGTATTTTGGATTTTCGTCGGAGATCCGACGTAGTTTGATTATATTCTTCATTTTTAAATGGTGTATTTTGTATTCTCGGCAGAGATTTGGCAGTATTCCTTATGTTTTTAGTTAAATACAGTTAATATTTAAAAGGATTTGAATGTATTCTTCGTTTTTTTGGTGTAAATACAGTGATATTTTGTATTTCGTGAAGAACCAACTGGGTTTGATTGTATTTTTCCTTTTTTAAATATAGTATATTTTGTATTTTCACCGAAGATTTAACCGGATTTGACTGTATTCTTCATTTTGTTATTTTTTAGTGTAAATACATTCAAATACAGTCGAATATGTTTAGTTTTGCCACATCAAATAATGTTTGATACAACTGAACAGTGTATTCAAATATAACACGCGGGAAAATAATTAAAATATAAAGAAATACAACTTAACAATGTATTCAAATGCACTCAAATGCATCGAATTGTCCAAAACTAGCTATAAAACGTAAATACATAATATATAATTATGGATTGTTAAAAGCTCCAAGGTAGTCATTCCTGAAAGTTCCCTAACACTTTTAAAATTTGAGTTCCAACAATGGGCTAGATATGCAATTGGGCTTCATCCCATATGAACCTTGAAAACGGCTACCAGGTGGATTTTTCAACCATGTAACTATAATGTGACTGGACCAACGAGAAAAGCCTAGTCCACAGCCTACAAAATAGCACTACTTCCTATAGGACATCATTCAATCAACAAAAACAATCCGTTTCAATTATTTCATCCATTTATTATCTAAAATTAATTTGTTATTCTCTATAGAAAGCTTCAATATGTGACTCGTACAATTCAGACACTTTCTTTCGTAAGTTTTGAAACCCATAGAGGAGAAGTAGAGTCCCCTTCTTTATGTTCAATCGTTCGATCACAAACTTGAGAATTGTGTAATAATGAAGTTTAGTTTATGGTACTTCTTAGTTCGGTCCAACTATTTTCGTTGCAACAAGCATATTAATATTTTATGTCTTTTTTTATTTTATTTTTTTGAAAAAGAAGATCCTGTTGATTATAGCTACGAGAGAGATGTTTCGGGGTTGAAGAGATAAAATTCACACGTAAAGCTAAGAAGCAAGTTCCAATAGCCTAAGATGAAATAGCGTGAATAAAAATATAAAAACTAGAGAAATTTTCACAAACCACTATTGTTTAGTGGCTAGCTAGTTGTAGCTATCATTTACTATATTACTTTCTATAGTTATGTTTTCAGTTTTGCTAGAGTGTGTACGATGTATTTAAGCTACTGTATTGAATACAATAGCAAAATTCAGCGTGAAACAGGGGAGTACAGCTAGACATTTATTGTATTCGACATTATTCACGATATATATTTGTGAATACGGTAAATAGCATAAATCGTGGTCTATTAAGCTGTTTTTAAATGAAAAGTGAATCAATTAACACAAATAAAATCTTAATATAACTCAACAAACTCAATTATAAATCTGAATACATAAATACATCTGGATATATAAATTATATTAATTAAAAAGAATATATGAATACATTCATGGAATATAACGAGACAGTGAATACAATAAAATACATGAAATACAGCGAGATACATTGAACTACAATGAAAAAAAAATAATGAATACAATAAAATACATAGAATACACCGAGATACATTGAATTACAATGAAAAAGAAAGGTAACAGACTGTTCAAGTTGCTCAGCCCCAAAACTCCGTCGTCTTTATTCAAGAATAACCCTAATGTCGTCTCGTCGATAGCAGATTTCGAATCTCCATTGTCAGCCCCAATTTACCCTATGTCAGATTTCGACATTGATATGAAACATAAGACATTGATTTCTAAACAGACTCTTCAACCACTAAAAAGGAAAGAGAAGTTCAAAGACAGAGAAACTCAAAATATTAAATATTAAAAAAAAAATCAAAAAGGCGAAAGTTTTGCGTCAGAAGCTTCCTATGCCTAGCCGACTGCGTAGAAGCTTCTAGACTCTCGTTTGGGTCATCATCACTAGGCCTAATAGGTGGATATGGCGACTCCGGCACTATAGTTGCATATGTCGGTACAATGATTTGTGGCATTGGTTTTGAGAGAGAGAGAGAGGGTGGAGAAAAATCTGAAAGAATGAGAGAGAAAAATAATACAAAACGTATTTTATGGCTTAAGGGTAGGAGGTGACCATAAATAGATATTTGGTTATAAAAAACAAAAAGGTAGCTATGGAATATAATTTTTTAAAAGGGTATTTATTTAAAATAAATAGGGTATCAACCTTTGTTATAGGAGGTAAAAATTCCTAAAAACTACTCCCTCAGTTTATTGTTATTTGTCTACTATAGTAAAAATATATTGACGATTACTTGTCCATTTTAAAATATCAAGAGAAAGACAATCTTTTTTATCTTGTTTTTCTTTTGTTATTAATTACTCATTCCCCAAATTATTTTCTAAAATTTTGAAATGCTATTATTATTATTACGAATAAAATTGTAAAATACATACTTCATTTGTTTTTTTCTTTTCTTAGAAGGAGTGTAGAGTAAAAAGTGATAGCTAAGATAACTTCAATTGATTAAATCGAGTTATTGAAGGAAAAAAAAAAAACAAAATCCTTAGTCTCCACTTTCGTGAAGCCACGTGTAAGTAGTTAAATTTGCCTGACAAGGCCCCCCTTCTTAACCAAAATGGATTATTAAGTGTAGAAAAACTGAACCAAATAGGTGATGAAGTGGTTCATCTTCTTAAAAGCTACCAATGGCAAGGCATTTAATGTGTTGATATTGAAAGTGAAAGGTCCCATATTAGTTCCATTAATGTCGGATTACCAATTGGGATAGGGCACATTACACTGTTGCATTTGATGGCAAAGTTGAGCGTAAGCATATGCTAGTATTAAACTCCACTTTAATGACTTTGATTTTGACACAATTTTGGACGTGGTGAATAGTATTTGGTCCTTCATCACTAGTGTTTCTTGTTATCCCTATTCCTTTTCAAGCTCATATCACCTGTCTCTCCCCAAAATTGGGATTACATATGATTTAGACCTTTGGGCTTTCCTTGCACGAAATCCCCTAAATTTCACAGACACTATTTTGTTAGGGATTTATTTTTTCACATAAGTGATCTAAAAAAATCATTTTTTTAATTTTAAAACTATAAAGGGCATGATGTATAAATAGCACAATTTTGTTGGCTGATGTACTTCTTTCGGTCTATATTAATTTGTTCACTTTTACTTGTCCACAATGAACTTGAGCCACCCCTTAAAAATAATAAATGAAATATATATTTTACCGTAACACCCATAATAATGATTGCATTTTAAGAAGTCTTTTTGAAATTATTTGGGGAATCACTAGTTAATGATAAGGGTAAAACAAAATAAAAAATTAATTTTATCATGATTTGCTAAAATTAACAAGTAAAAATAAAAATAAAATTTATTTTAATATACAAGTAAAAGTGAACGGAGGGAGTATGTGATTTGAAGTTTTTACACACCCGACAAGGAAGACATATATAGTCTTAATAAATGATTCTTTATTTTTCTAAAATATTTAAATGGCTTTAAATAAATTCAGTTTGCCAAGCACATTTAATTATACTTGGGACAGAACTCAGAAGATATAATGCCTATGCACTGACGACTAGTAAATCGTTATTCATACGGACTCAACATGGGCCCTAATCTTCATATCACTATTTCAATAGTGCTGTTTTTAGTGACAATAATTCATCTTATAAAAAGAAACTTTTGAGCTGTATTTTTGCCGTCTCAAACGAGAAATAAAGAGCTTTAAGTGTTGGATGCAGATTGGTGACACATGTATTACAACTTATGAAACCACAATCGAAGATGAGTTGATATTGACTTGAGCAACGTATAGATGTAGACGAGTTATGAATATTTAGCCCCATCTGCCGACCCTAAATACTTTTGCACATTGAACTATATCGAGAAGTGGGGGGAAAAAGAAATGGAAAACAAAGACACACGCACAATATTTGTCAATGTAACCTATATATAGACTTACTGACTATTAGACTAATATTTTTAATTAACATGGAGCACAAGGCACTAGAGAAGACCCAAAATTTGATATTTAACATATTTTTTAAGTAAGAGTTTAAAACAAATTAAAATTAGAAATTTCATTAAAAGTAAAAGCAAAAAAAAAAAAAAAACAGGTAGAAAATTGATTTAACTATATATCAAAGCATAACAATAGGTGTACATAATAATATTCTTATTTATCAATTTCTTAATTATTACAACATATCATACAATTAAAATGTTTAAAACATCTGAAATGAAAATATTCTTAGAATAATCGGTTACAATTCAAGGTGTAAAGTATGCACGAACAGTTCGAGATGTACAACCAAATAGCTCGAGTCTAGGGTGTACAAATGAAACCGACAAATCATACCAACCCGAAAATTCGAGTTAAACCGAGAAAAAAAAATCTGATTATGGTTTGGTTTGATTTGGTTTGGTGCTGGGGGAAAATCCTGACCATAATTGGTTTGATTTGATTTTAACTAAAAAAAGTCAAACCGAAACCAAACCAAACCCGGCATTATATGTATAAAAGTTTTAAATATATTTAATACATAAAAATATTTATTGTAGTGTAGTTTATAAATATTTCTTAAGCTTTTTCATAGTTTTATCTTTTAACGTATTATTTCGAGTTTGGATTTATAATTTTTTGGATGCTCCAATAAGTTTTATAGTCCATAATATAAATATTAGTAACTCAAATAAATCCTAAACCAATCAAATCAATACTAATTCTAATAAAAGACATTCAATTCAATTGTACTATGAATGAAAGTAGTGTTGGATATCTATTTTTTAGTTTTCCCATGAATTAGATAAAATGCATCTTATTTTTCTTTAGTCATATAAATAATAGTACTTATTAGTCGTACTTATTTTAGCAACTTAGTAATTTTAAATTATACTGTATTTGTTTTCGTTATGGCATATTAATAATATTTATTTTATGCTATTATATTTATCTTATTGTTAAATATTAGTATAATATCATGACTTATCTCATATTTATGCATGTTATTATATTGAAAAACATCTTACATAGTTCTGTCTTACTAGGATTAAAGAAATATTTGGATATGAAAAAAACCAGAAAAAACCCGAAAACCCAAAAAATTCGAGATTAAAAAACCCGACTTTTATTGGTTTGGTTTGGTCTTACATTTAATAACCCGACACAATTAGTATGGTTTGGTAATTGAAAAATCCGAACAAACCCGACTTATGTACAACCAACCGTCGAGACCACTACCTCGCTTCGGGACAAGTCCTAATTTAACCTTTTAAAATATTGTTAGTGGCTAATCAAACTTGAAGCTGACGAGATAAAAATCTGTAGAACTTGCCCGTCTGATTACCACGGGATATGATAAAAATAATTTTAGATAAATGAAGAGATTACTTTGCCTAATTACGGATGAGATAAAGAAGCAATTTTCAAAAATTTAAAAATGTGAATTGTAATATCCTTCAAATACCATGTACAAATACACGTGTGTTCAGCAAGAAAAACATCTCAATCAACTAATCAAATGTTAACGACCTACGCTCACTTATAACTAACTAATCCAGTAGAAAAACTGATTAACCTCACTAATCAATGTACAAGAAAAGAAACAAATTGTACTACCAAATAAAGCTGTATATGCGTTTGAATAAATACATTCTCTATCTCGATGCTACTACTTTTCAGTATCACTAATGATAAGCTCAGTGAACTTTCAAAGATCAAGATTTCATTTATGAATTAACAAAAATTACTTAACTAATAAAAATGGCAATAAAAATATCAACTAGCAAGAACGAGGTTGAATCAAGGATAAAAAAAAGTCTAGGGTTTATGATTTCTCCAATTGCCGGATTAATTCTGTGAAGACCCGGCCAATCGTCTCATGAGTTACCGCTCAGTTTCCCCCATTTCAGCTTCTTTATATTTCGTTATCCGTATTTTTGTGGTATCGGGTTGGTTGGATCGAGTCCGAAATGAGTTTGGTGAAGTTTGAGACACTTAGTCTCTTTTAAGAAGGCTTAAGTTGGAAAAGTCAACCGGATATTGACTTATGTGTTAGAAGGCTCGGAAGTGAGCTCCGATGGTTCGGTTAGCTTCGGGAGGTAATTTGTGACTTTGGAGCGTGATCGGAATGGGTTTTGGAGGTTCGGAGTAGAATTAGGCTTGAATTGGCGAAGTTGATATTTTGGCGATTTTCGGTTGTTAGGCGAGATTTTGATATAGAGGTCGGAATGGAATTTCGATAGTTGCAGTAGCTTCGTCGTGTCATTTGGGATGTGTGTGTAAAATTTCAGGTCATTCGGACGTGGTTTGGTTGGGTTTTTGATCAAAAGCGTATTTCGGAAGATTTTTGAAACTTAGGCTTGAATCCGATGTGATTTGGTAGATTTGATGTTGTTTGAGGAGTTTTGATGATTGGGACAAGTTTGAATAAGGTATTGGGTTATGTGTGTGCTTTTGGTTGAGGTCCCGGGGGGCCTCGGGGTGATTTCGGATGGTTAGCGGGAAGATTTGAAACTTGGGATATTGCAGAAAATATTGTTGCTTTTGGTATTTTCGCACCTGCGGTTTGGGGACCGCAGGTGCTGTGCCGCATAAGCGGAGAGTTGGCCGCAGAAGCAAAAATTTGGACAGGTGTGCAGATACCGCAGAAGCGGTCAAGTAGCCGCATCTACGAAGCGCAGATGCAGAAGTCCTATGGCTGATGCGATTTTGGGTTTTAAGTGAAGGACCACATAAGTGATGGTTTGGCCGCATATGCGGTACCGTAGAAACGGGCATTGTACCGTAGATGCGGAAAAGCATGGGCAGATGAATTAATAGAGCACTTCGCGAATTTTGGGTTATTTCACCATTTTGACTTCGGCTTGAGAGCTTTTGGACGATTTGGAAGAGGGATTTCAAGGGAACTTCGTTAAGGTAAGGATTTTGGACCTAAAACACATTTCTATGATAGAATTTCATGGATTAAGGATGTAATTAAAGGAATTAAAAGGTTAAAATTGGGGAAACTAGGGCTTGAGAACTTAGGCCTTTAATTGTGGATTTGAAGGACCATTTGGGGTCGGATTTGAGAACTTTTGATATGTATGAACTCGTGGGGAGATAAGGAATCAATTGATGTGAATTTTTTTTATTTTCGAGAAGTGGGCCCAGGGGTCGGGGTTTGGTAATTTGGGGATTTGTGCCTTTTGTTGATTGTTTTTGCTTGGGCTTTGTTCCCTTAGCATATGTTGACGTACTTGTTCTGATTTTGGATAGATTCGACGCGCGTGGAGGCCGATTCGAGGGGCAAAGGCGTCGCGAGATAGGGATTTAGCCAGTTCGAGCTGAGTAATGATTGTAAATGATGCTCTGAGGGTTTGAAATCCCGAATTTGCATATCGTAGTGCTATATTGAGGTGAGACACATGCTCGATGACGAGCGTGGGGTCGTGCACTATTGGGGATTGTGACTTGGTCCGTCCCGATTGATGATTTTACAGCGTATATGACTGAGACTTGTTTGCTATCATCATGATTTGGGCTGGTTACCATATTTGGGCTTTGTGCCAACTATTTGAACCCTTCGGAAATTTTTATTACTATTTCTTCATTGTTTTGACTTATTACTTGAACTCAGTCATGTTATTTTCCACTGTTTTACTACTCAGCCATTTTTACTCAGTTTGGAGACTTAAATGATATTTTTAAATGATGTTATGGGCTGAGAAATACTGTTTTACTATTGCCCGAGGGGCTTGTGATGATTTTTGGACTGAGTAAGGCCGAGGGCCTAGTTGTGAGGATACATAGATACTGATATGAGGCCGAGGGCTTGAGATACATAAGTAGGCCACGAGGTGGCTTGATTGATATGAGGCCGGGGGGCCTAGATTTGATGCCATGAGATGGCTTGATATTGTGCTTGGTTCGTAATGGGCCCCTCCTAGAGTTTGTACACCCTCAGTGAGCGCGGGTACCCATTGTGATGTGAGATTGAGCCCGAGGGGCAGATATTATTCTGAGATTGAGCCCGAGGGGCTGGTACTGTTCTGAGATATTGCCCAAGGGGCGGATTCATTGATACTGTGCCCGAGGGGCGAACTTCTATTTGTTTACTTACCTGTCAATTACTTGTTTTACTTGTTGAAAAGGGATTTTACTTGACTCTTCACTGTTTTATTGTTTTAAGTAATTTTTTTACTGCTTCAGTATAGAATGCCTTGTGTTTTATGTATTTTCTTACTTGTTAGTCGTTATTTCCATTTATTACTCACTGAGTTGGAGTACTCAATTTACTCCCTGCACCTTGTGTGCAGATTCAGGCGTAGCTGGTACCACTCCTGAATGCCGATTCCTCCAATTCCAGGCGGTTTTCGGAGACTACGAGGTAGCTGTTGATGTCCGCAGCCCCGTGTCTCTACTTCTCTATCATTTATGTTTCCTTTCAAACACTTGTAGTAGTTTATGACTTTAGCAGACTAGTATTATGGTTTAGAGATGCTCGTGACTTGTGACACCCCGGTTAGGGCTGTGTCGGGTTGGACTTTCCGCATTATTATCGATATTTCCGCTATTTAGTATTGTTTAAATCATGTTTAGACTATTTTTATGTTGATTAACTGCTTAAAAAGTTGAGTTGGGTTGAATTGGTTGGCCTTATCTTCATGAGAGGTGCCATCACGACCGGGTTCGGGGTTAGGGTCATGACAAGTTGGTATCAGAGCCTATGTTACATAGGTCTCACGAGTCTTGAGCAGGTTTAGTAGAGTCTCGCGGAACGGTATGGAGACGTCTGTATTTATCCTCGAGAGGCTGCAAAACCTTTAGGAAAACTTCACATTCTTGAAATTCTTATCATGCGAACTTGTTGATCCGAGTACTAATATCCTGTTATTCCATTCTCTCACAAATGGTGAGGACACGCGCTACCGGGCGGGGTGGATGACCACCAGTGCCACCAGCTGAGACCTCCAGAGGCCGAGGACGCAGTCGTGGTCATAGCAGAGGCAGAGCAGCGAGGGCAGCACCTGTTGATCCACCAGCTGCCCTAGCTCAGGATTAGGCTCCAGCTATGGATGCTCCAGCAGCACCAGTTCAGGCACCAACTGTGCCCATCGTGATTCCGGGTCTTTAGGAGGCCTTGGCACAGATCTTATCAGTTTGCACTGGCTTGGCTCAGGCGGTTTCAGCCACTACAGTCCCAGCTACTTCACAGGCCGGGGGAGGCAATTAGACTCTCGTCGCTCGCTCACCTGAGCAGGTAGTGCAGGGACTTCAGACGCCGAGGGCGCATCCAGCCCAGCCGTTCGCAGATGCTTAGGACTATGTGGTTCCTGTCATGTCGGAGGATGAGCAACGTAGATTGGAGAGGTTTGGTAGATTATAGCCTCTGACCTTCAGTGGCGCAGAGGGCGAGGATGCCCAGGGCTTTTTGGATAAGTGTCAGAGGATGCTTCGTACAACCGGCATTCTGGAGACCAGCGGGGTCGCTTTTACCACCTATCGGTTTTCAGGAGTTGCTTTTACTTGGTGGGAGGATTTTGCGAGGCGTAGGCCTATTGGTGCAACGCCCCTTACTTGGTAGCAGTTCTTCGTTCTCTTCCTGGAAAAGTATGTGCCACAGTCCCACAGAGAGGAGCTGCATAGACAGTTTGAGTGGTTGTGACAGGGGGATATAACTGTGTCATAGTATAAGATGAGGTTTTCTAAGTTGGCTCGTCATGCCATCTGGATGGTTCCGACAGATCGAGAGAGGATCAAGAGAGTTGTTGATGGTCTTACTTACCACCTTCGTATTCTTATGATCAGGGAGAGGGTGACTAGTGCTACCTTCGAGGAGGTTATTGATATCGCCTGTGAGATTGAGACTATTCCCCGTTAGGAGCGAGAGGAGAGGGAGGCCAAGAGGCCTCAAGGATCTGACAGCTATAGTAGTGCTCCTTCGAGGGGCCAGTTCCAGCACAACAGAGGTCGTTCATTCAGGCTTGCTCAGTCAGCTCGCCCAGGTTATTGGGGGGCATCTTCAGGTCATGGTTATCATGGATCTCAGCAGGGCCAGTCCTCACTCAGCGCCCTTCCAGCTCAGAGTTCATCTCGTGCCCCATCGGTTCAGGGTTCTTCTATGCCGAGTGCATCAGCTAGTCACTCCGGTACGAGGGGTTCCCTTCAGTCCCCTTCTCCAGCACCTAGGAGTTGTTATGAGTGTGGCGAGATGGGCCACATGTGGAGGCAGTGTCCTCATCATGTTGCTAGTTCGTCCCAGCAGAGGGGTCAGTCTTCGGATTCAGCGTCAGTTTCTTCACCACCACCCACTCAACCAACTAGAGGTGGAGGTCAGTCGGCCAGGGGTCGCCCCAGAAGGGGAGGTCGATCAGGGGGCGGTAAGGCCCGTTTCTATGCCATCCCAGGCAGACCAGATGCTATTGCTTCAGATGCTGTCATTACAGGTATTGTTTCAGTCTGCCACAGAGATGCATCTGTATTATTTGATCCCGGTTCCACCTTTTCTTATGTGTCATCATACTTTGCTCATTATTTGGGTACGCCCCGTGAACTTCTTGTTTTACCTGTTCATGTATCTATCCCAGTGGGCGATACTGTTGTTGTAGACCGTGTCTACCGGTCATGTGTGGTGACTATTGGGGGTCTAGAGACCCGAGTGGATCTATTACTATTGAGCATGGTGGATTTTGATGCCATTTTGGGCATGGATTGGTTATCTCCGTGTTGTGCTATTCTGGACTGTTATGCTAAGACAGTCACATTGGCTATGCCGAGTGTGCCACGGATCGAGTGGCGAGGTGTGATTGATTATGTTCCCAGTAGAGTGATCTCATTCTTGAAAGCCCAGCGTATGGTTGGGAAGGGTTGTGTTTCATATCTAGCCTTTTTGAGGGAGTTCGGTGCTGAGACTCCCAATATTGATTCTGTTCCAGTTGTGAAGGATTTTCCCGACGTGTTTCCTGTAGACCTATCGGGAATGCCACCGGACAGGGATATTGATTTTGGTATTGACCTGGTGCCGGGCACTCAGCCCATTTCTATTCCGCCGTATCGTATGGCACCAGCAGAGTTGAAGGAATTGAAGGAGCAACTTCAGGAGCTCCTAGATAAGGGGTTCATTCGGCCTAGTATGTCACCTTGGGGTGCACCGGTTCTGTTTATGAAGAAGAAGGATGGCATAATGAGAATGCACATTTATTATAGGCAATTGAACAAGGTAACAATTAAGAACAAGTATCCTTTGCCTCGCATTGATGATTTATTTGACCAGCTTCAGGGAGCGAGGGTGTTCTCCAAGATTGATCTCCGTTCAGGTTATCACCAGTTGAAGATCAGGGACTCGGATATTCTTAAGATGACTTTAAGGACCTGATATGGTCATTATGAGTTCTTGGTGATGTCTTTTGGGCTGACCAATGCCCCAGCAACGTTCATGCATTTGATGAACAACGTGTTCCATCCTTATCTCGATTCATTCGTCATAGTCTTCATTGATGATATTCTGGTGTATTCGTGTAGTCAGGAGGAGCACATGGAGCATTTGAGAGTTGTATTGCAGAGATTGAGGGAGGAGAAGCTTTATGAAAAATTCTCCAAGTGTGAGTTTTGGCTTGGTTCAGTGGCTTTCTTGGGGCACGTGGTGTCCAGTGAGGGTATTCAGGTTGATCCGAAGAAGATAGAGGCGGTTCAAAGTTGTCCTAGACCGTCCTCAGCCACAGAGATTCGTAGCTTTCTTGGTTTGGCAGGCTATTATTGCCGGTTTATTCCGGGATTCTCATCTATCGTATCATCCTTGACCAAGTTGACTCAGAAGGGTGCTCCATTTGTATGGTCGGACGAGTGTGAGGAGAGCTTTCAGAAGCTCAAGATAGCCTTGACCACAGCTCCAGTGTTGGTTTTGCCATCAGCTTCAGGTTCATATACCGTGTATTGTGATGCTTCGAGAGTTGGGATTGGTTGTGTGTTGATGAAGGATGGTAGAGTTATTGCTTATGCTTCTCGTCAGTTGAAGCCCCATAAGAAGAACTACCCCGTTCATGATTTGGAGTTGGCTGCCATAGTTCATGCATTGAAGATTTGGAGGCACTACTTGTATGGCGTATCTTGTGAGGTGTTCACTGATCATCGCAGCCTTCAGCATTTGTTCAAGCAAAAGGATCTTAATTTGAGTCAGCGGAGATGGTTGGAGTTGCTTAAGGTTTAAGATATCACTATATTGTACCATTCGGTAAAGGCCAATGTAGTGGCCGATACTTTGAGCCGAAAGGCAGTGAGTATGGGGAGTTTGGCATACATTCCAGCTGGGGAGAGACCGCTTGCAGTTGATGTTCAGGACTTGGCCAATCGGTTTGTGAGATTAGTTATTTCGGAGCCCAGTCGGGTATTGGCTTGTATGGTATCTCGGTCTTATTTATACGATCGCATCAGAGAGCGCCAGTATGATGATCCGCATTTGCTAGTCCCTAAGGACAGAGTTCAGCATGATGATGCCAGAGATGTGACCATCGGCGATGATGGGGTGTAGAGAATGCAGGGTTGGATTTGCGTGCCCAATGTGGATGGGCTTCGGGAGTTGATTCTAGAGGAGGCCCATAGCTCGCAGTATTCCATTCATCCGAGTGACGCGAAGATGTATCAGGATTTGAGGCAGCACTATTGGTGGAGAAGAATAAAGAAAGATATTGTGGGATTTGTAGCTCGGTGTCTCAATTGTCAGCAGGTGAAATATGAGCATCAGAGACGGGATGGCTTGCTACGGCAGATGGATATTCCTGAGTGGAAGTGGGAGAGAATCACTATGGACTTTGTTGTTGGACTTCAACGGACTTTGAGGAAGTTCGATGCTATTTGGGTGATTGTGGATCGGCTGACCAAGTCCGCGCACTTCATTCCTGTGTGTACTACCTATTCTTCAGAGCGGTTGGCAGGGATCTATATTCGAGAGATTTTTCGCTTTCATGGTGTCCCAGTTTCCATCATTTCAGATAGAGGTACTCAGTTTACTTTGCAGTTTTGGAGGGACGTGCAGAGAGAGTTGGGTACTTAGGTATAGTTGAGCACAACGTTTCATCCTCAGACGGACGGGCAGTCTGAGCGTACTATTCAGATATTGGAGGACATGTTGTGTGCTTGTGTCGTTAACTTCGGAGGATCATGGGATGAGTTTCTACCGCTTGCAGAGTTTGCTTATAACAAAAGCTACCAGTCGAGTATTTAGATGGCTCCATATGAGGCTTTGTATGGGAGGCGATGTAGATCTCCAGTTGGTTGGTTCGAGCCCGGTGAGGCTATGCTATTGGGGACTGATTTGGTGCAGGATGCCTTGGAGAAAGTGAAGCTGATTCAGGAGAGGCTTCGTACAACGCAGTCGAGGCAAAAGAGTTATGCTGATAGGAAGGTTCAAGATGTGTCTTACATGGTTGGCGAGAAGGTTCCGTTGAAGGTTTCACCCATGAAAGGTGTTATGACATTTGGGAAGAAAGGGAAATTGAGTCCTCGGTTCATTGGGCCTTTTGAGGTGCTTCGGAGGATTGAGGAGGTGACTTATGAGCTTGCTTTGCCACCCAGCTTGTCGAGTGTGCATCCGGTATTTCATGTTTCAATGCTCCGGAAGTATATTGGGGATCCGTCTCATGTTCTAGATTTCAGCACGATTCAGTTGGATGATGATTTGACCTATGATATGGAGCCAGTAGCTATTTTGGGTCGTCAGGTTTGAAAGTTGAGGTCAAAGGATATAGCTTCAGTGAAAGTGCAGTGGAAAGGTCAGCCCGTGAGGAGGCTACCTGGGAGACCGAGCGGGAGATGTAGAGCAGATATCCTCACCTATTTGAGGTTTCAGGTATGTTTCTTGACTCGTTCGAGGATGAACGTTTGTTTAAGTTGGGGAGGATGTGATGACCCGACTAGTCGTCTCATGAGTTACTGCTCTGTTTCCCCTATTTCAGCTTCTTTATGCTTCGTTATCCGTGTTTTTGTGGTATCGGGTTGGTCGGATCGAGTCCGAAATGAGTTTGGTGAAGTTTAGACACTTAGTCTCCTTTAAGAAGGCTTAAGTTGAAAAATTCAACCGGATGTTGAGTTATGTGTTAGAAGGCTCGAAAGAGAGTTCCGATGGTTCGGTTAGCTTCAGGAGGTGATTTGTGACTTAGGAGCGTGATCGGAATGGATTTTGGAGGTTCGGAGTAAAATTAGGCTTGAATTGGCGAAGTTGGCGATTTTCGGTTGTTAGGCGAGATTTTGATATAGGGGTCGGAATGGAATTCCGAGAGTTGCAGTAGCTTCGTCGTGTCATTTGGGATGTGTGTGTAAAATTTTAGGACATTCGAACGTGGTTTGATTGGGTTTTTGATCAAAAGAGTATTTCGGAAGATTTTTGAAACTTAGGCTTGAATCCGATGTGATTTGGTAGATTTGATGTTGTTTGAGGTGTTTTGATGGTTGGGACAAAAAATCAGGTGTTTTAATGTTGTTTGAGGTATTTTGGCCGCAAAAGCAAAAATTTGGACAGCTGTGCAGATACCGCAGAAGCGGTCAAGTAGTCGCATCTGCGTCAAAGTCCTATCGCAGATGCGATTTTGGGTTTTAAGTGAAGGACCGCAGAAGCGGTGGTTTGGCCGCAAATGCGGTACCGCAGAAACGGGAATTGTACCGCAGCTGCGGAAAGGCCTGGGCAGATGAATTAATAAAGCCCTTCGCGAATTTTGGGTTATTTCACCATTTTGACTTCGGCTTGAGGGCTTTTGGACGATTTGGAAGAGGATTTCAAGGGAACTTTGTTAAGGTAAGGATTTTGGACCTAAAAAACATTTCTATGATAGAATTTCATGGATTAAGGTTGTAATTAAAAGGTTAAAATTGGGGAAACTAGGGCTTGAGAACTTAGGCCTTTAATTGTGGATTTGAAGGACCATTTGGGGTCGGATTTGAGAACTTTTGATATGTATGAGCACGTGGGGAGATAAGAAATCTATTGATGTAAACTTTTTTTATTTTCGAGAAGTGGGCCCAGGGGTCGGGTTTTGGTAATTTTGGGATTTGTGCCCTTTGTTGATTGTTTTTGCTTGGGCTTTGTTCCCTTAACATATGTTGACGTACTCGTTCTGATTTTGGATAGATTCGACGCGCATGGAGGCCGATTCGAGGGGCAAAGGCGTCACGAGCTAGGGATTTAGCCGGTTCGAGGTGAGTAATGATTGTAAATGATGCTCTGAGGTCTTGAAACCCCGAATATGCACATTGTAGTGCTATATTGAGGTGAGACACATGCTCGATGACGAGCGTAGGGTCGTGCACTATTGGGGATTGTGACTTGGTCCGTCCCGATTGATGATTTTACCGCGTATATGACTGAAACCTTTTTGCTATCATCATGATTTGGGTTGATTGCCATATTTGAGCTTTGTGCCGACTATTTGAACCCTTTGGGGATTTTTATTACTATTTCCTCACTGTTTTAACTTAGTACTTGAAGTCAGTCATGTTATTTTCCACTGTTTTACTACTCAGCCATTTTTACTCAGTTTTGAGACTTAAATGATTTTTTTAAATGGTGTTATCGGCTGAGAAATACTGTTTTACTATTGCCCGAGGAGCTTGTGATGATTTTCGGACTGAGTAAGGCCGAGAGCCTAGTTGTGAGGATACATTGATACTGATATGAGGCCGAGGGCCTGAGATACATAAATATGCCACGAGGTGGCTTGATTGATATGAGGCCGGGGGCCTAGATTTGATGCCATGAGATGGCTTGATATTGTGCTTGGTTCGTAATGGGCCCCTCCTAGAGTTTGTACACCCCCAGTGAGCGCGGGTACCCATTGTGATGTGAGATTGAGCCCGAGGGGCAGATATTGTTCTGAGATTGAGCCCGAGGGTCTGGTACTATTATGAGATGTTGCTCGAGAGGCGGATTTGTTGATATTGTGCCCGAGGGGCGAACTTCTATTATTTTTTTACTTACTTGTCAATTACTTGTTTTACTTGTTGAAAAGGGATTTTACTTGTCTCTTCACTGTTTTACTGTTTCAAGTAATATTTTTACTGCTTCAGTATAGAATGCCTTGTGTTTTACGTGTTTTACGTGTTTTCTTACTTTCTGTCGTTATTTACATTTGTTACTCACTGAGTTGGAGTAATCACTTTACTCTCTGCACCTTGTGTGCAGATTCAGATGTAGCTGGTCCCGCTCCTGAATACGGATTCCTCCAGTTCTAGGCGGTTTTCGGAGACTACGAGGTAGTTGTTGACGTCCGCAGCCCCGTGTCTCTACTTCTCTATCATTTCTGTTTCCTTTCAAACACTTGTAGTAGTTTATGATTTTAGCATACTAGTATTATGGTTTAGAGATGCTCGTGACTTGTGACACCCCGGTTAGGGCTGTGTCGGGTTAGACTTTCCGCATTGTTATCGATATTTGTGCTGTTTAGTATTGTTTAAATCATGTTTAGACTATTTTTGTGTTGATTAACTGCTTAAAAAGTTGAGTTGGGTTGAACTGGTTGGCCTTGTCTTCACGAGAGGCGCCATCACGATCGGGTTCGGGGTTAGGGTCGTGACAAATTCTTAACACGTTAGCTATAATCTCGCCGCGCCACTCTCTAAAGATGATGGGTTCTTGTTTATTGCAATTATCTCTCGATCAATTATGATAATTTACTAGAAGTATTCTCTCGAACTACTCTAGCTGACAATTTGTACAACTCATAAATATCACATCAAAGCTTCGTTATCTCTAATCTCACTTTTAAATCCAAGTAATTAATCTCTTAACTTACTCAAAAGTGGCGATGTTCAACAACAATCTAATCAAGTTTTCTCTCTCAAGCAACACAAGATAAGTAGACACGATTAACCAAAGGTCGTTCAATTAACCACAAGAAGCGCATAGTTGATCAATTAGAGAGTAAAACAACTCAATTATATTTAAGAATTCATCCAAGAATTGGTTCCGTCAAACCCTAGATGAAGGATTTAGGGTGTGTATGGTTTGAAGGAAAACATTTTCCGGAAAATATTTTCCAATTTTCCCATGTTTGGTTGACTTAAATATTTTGGAAAATATTTTCTTTATGAACTCATTTTCCTCCTATTGGAGGAAAATGTTTTCCTTATCAAGAGAAGGTAAAACATTTTTCAAAACTCCTTCTCAACCTTTCTCACCCTCACCAACCCTCCCCACCCCCTCTCTTAAAAAAAGGCTTCTTTTTTTTCTTTCAAATTTCAGTTTTTCCGTTACTACACACCCTACTACCCTCTCCACCCCACCCCACCACCCCCAACCCCCAAAAAATTATTTCTTTTACCTTTTTTTTTTTTTTGCAATTTCAAATTTCTGTTTTTTCGTTTTTCTGCACCACCCACCCCCACCCCCCACAATTTTTTATTTTTTTTTACTTTTTGTTTTGTAATTTTTTTTTCGTTTTACTGCCACCCCCTCCCCAAAAAAATATATTTTTTAAATATATTTTTCAGTTTTAATTTTTTTATTTATCGGTTTAAAGGTTCAAAATTTTACAAGTTCCAAAATTATGAGTTCGGAGGTTTATGTGTTTGGAAGTTTACAGGTTTAGAAATTATAAAGTTTGCGGGTTCGAAATTCCGCTGTTTCGAAAGTTTAGCGGATCAAAAGTTTATGAAATTTGTGGGTTCGGAAAGTTGTTGGTTTGAAAGTTTATGGCTTCATATTTATTATATCTAAATTATTTATGAATACTCTTGAGAAGTCATTTTCCTTAATTTGCGTACCAAATACCGATAAATAAATAAAATTACTACTTATTTTCCAAGAAAATATTTTCTACGAAAAACATTTTCCGTTATACCAAACACACCCTTAGCTACTCATAATATTATGCAAGATTATAATATAAAAAGTCATACCAACAATGGAAATATGAAGAAGAAAGTAAAAAACTCGTAGAAGAATTCTCTGCCTTGCTCCTTGTGTATTCTTACCTCCCCAAATATTATGTAACCCTTCAAAAACGGCTTCAAGTTGTATTTATACCGAATAGGGTTGATGTGGGGCGTTCGTGATCTCTCCTAATTCGAAAAGAAAAAGTTGAATCATGTGATATGGGTTGGTGCAACACGCGACCCCAAGGCACGCTCCCGGCTTTTTTTTTTCTTGTTTATTTTGCATGCTGGGGTTTTGAGACTAGTTTTGATTCAAAGTGTCATACTTCACTAGTTTTGATTCACTTCCTAGGTTATTTCTCTCCTACCTTTCATGCAATGCACCAAGTGTGACACGCTCCCAGCTCTTGCATCTCTACTTCTTTTTGCATCAAATCATACAATTCTTGCCAACTTCTATCCAAATTCCTTCCTACACACGATAAACACTTAATGAGCATAATTCACGTTTGTAAGCATGTGATCTCCCGCAACTAACACACAAAATAATATAAAACTATACTCAATTGTGCATTTTTAGTCATTTATCACCAACTGTCCAACCATACTTAAAATCTTCCTCGTCATCGAGAAACTTAAAATTAAGTATATAGGCAAAACACGCATTTCAGAACATACTCACGCATCACACCAACAATAACGGTTTATATCAATGCTTAGAACCCATGATATGCACTCTTCATACTTTTTCTCAAGTTTTAACCTCATGCCAAGACTATTTTAAATATTTTTGTGACTCTTTCTAACATCCTTGTCTCAAAAATTGACTCAAATGTATTCCAAACTATGATTTACTCCTTGTGCCAACTCAAAAATCAAGGACTTTACGAATCCTTCACAAATCATACGCCCTCATCAACACACTACATAGAGGAAATCACTCAAATATATGTTTAAGTATAGTCTAAAGACTCTAATATCGAAAGAAATTGCTTACTCTCACAACGAAACTTGTATGCCACCAAGTTAGCACCATAGGCTTGCCCATAGTATAGGACTCGACTAATTTAAGCTCACAAACTCTAGGATCAAATAGGACTTTATAGGTTGTAATGTAGGCTAAGGGACGTGGAGGATATATTTGAAAAAATAGTGACTAACTCTCCTAAGCACTTTTAACATACTACACTTCACCTTCAAACACATCCTTATCATGAGCAACTCAAATGCCCTGCCACACAATTATACCAGATGAGGCCCTTCTTCTTTAATCACATCAATATATAGATACTCACTAGTCTAAACAAAATATTGGGGAGGTGTCATCCATTTTTCAATTTTTTCCCCACATAATTTAGTATTTTTGGCTAGTAAGGCTTTTACGCACAAATGTACCTTGCAGGCTTTTCTATGGTTGTCACGACCCAAAATTCACAAAGGGTCGTGATGGCGCCGGACATCACTGTCAGGCAAGACAACACCGAATAACTAGTAATTTCTTGTTTTGATATTTTTGAAATCATTTCTTTTAAACATTAAACAATAAATAATTAATTTCACTGAATAGATAATGATACCGTTAACAATCTTAAAATACTGAATAATCCCATAGACATCCCAGAACCCGATGTCAAAAGTGCATGAGCTATCTCTAGGAAGTAAAATAATACAACAACCGTCCGGAATACAAACTGGATAGAAAGTAAATACAATAATCTGAAAGAGACTCTGTTGGCTGCGGGTCATCTCGAGAAGTGCAACTCACCTAAGTCTCAGTATCAACCAATATGCTACGCCTACTAGGCCACTAGAGATGCATGTGCCTGTGCAACAAAAATGCACAACAAGTGTAGCATGAGTACGAAAATAACGTGTACTCAGCAAGTATCCTGTCTAATCTCGAAGAAGTAGAGACGAGAGGCTGACTTCGACACTTACTAGTGGTCCAATAACAATATACCAATAATGTAGTAAATCGTGGATTTTCATAAAGATGACTGTAACTCAATAGCATGAAGCAGGTAAGCAATTCTTTCATTAATAGGAGATTTTCATATTAATTTTTTTTCATCATTTATACATTTATCTCAAGTCAGGAGAGCAAATATCAACATCTATAAATCCCAAGGCAAGCAATACAAGCATGCACAAATTATGCCGAGGACGTACGACCCGATCCAACAATATTTAAATGGAGCACTGCCAGAGAGTCGAATGACGCAAACCATAGATGCATCCATTTAATCTACCGAGGCGTTCGGCCTGTGCCGAAATTAAACACACATAGACAGTCAATCAAGAAGTCAACAGGGAACAATTATCCAAAGAAAAGCCAATTCTCTTCTAACAATTTAAGAAACTGAAGTTAAATCCTTTTTCTAGAAATTCATTTACTAATTCGATGTGATTTAAGCAATTCAAACTGTCCATAAGATTACAAATATTCCAAGTATAGCATGCTTTTAGGTCCTAGACTACCCGGACTTACACATAATAGTAGCTATGCACGGACTCTAGTCACCTCGTGCATACGTAGCCCCTACAAATAGGAGCGCATAACCAATTATTTCACCTATGGGGACAATTCCTTCTTACAAGGTTAGAAAGGAGACTCACCTCGCTCCGAAGCCTATATTCCGATTTAAGAACGCGCTCAAACCTCCAATTCGGAGCCGAACGATCCAAAACTATTCAAATAGGGTAAGAGTTAGTCAATAGATGCCCAAACGTTCATATTCTAATTATTAAACCAATTTCCCAACCCTAAATGCAAGGTTCCTAAAATTCATCCGCGGGCCCACGTGCCCGGATTCCGGAAATTTTTGAAGAAAATTGTTACCCATAACCTAAGGATCAAGAATATATTATTTTTACTCCATTCCCTAACAAATTTCATGGTTAAATCTTGTTTTTACCAAATTCTAGGTTTTTCATCTAAAACCCTTGATTTCCCCTAATTTTCATATGTTAATCTACCCATAATCTATGTATTTAACTTATGATATGTAGAAATTACTTACCTCTTTGATGATGATGGAATCCCTCCTCAAATGCTCTCAAAAATCGTCTAAGGCCCAGTGGGAAATGGGTTAAGTCTCGGGATAAAAAGCCTTGAGTTCCAGTCGCAGATGTCGCATTTGCGACATCCGGCTCGTAAATGCGATGTCGCATTTGCAACAATTGCATCATAAATGCGAAGCCTATCCCACCCTGCCCTGGTCGCACTTGCGACAAAATTCTTCGCAAATGCGAAGGTGACAGCCTCGCTAAATCGATCCTTCGTTCGCAAATGCGAACTTTCCCCTAGAAGCCCAGGCTCGCAAATGCGAGGTTGCATTTGCGACCAATGCATCGCAATTGCAATCATACCAATACCAGCAATCCTATTTCTTAGCAAATCACTTCGAAGCTATCCCGGATCACACGCGAGCCCCCCCCGGGACCCCATCCAATCACACAAACCAGTCCCATAACTTAACGCGGACCTGCTCGAGGCCTCAAAATACATCAAACAACGTCGAAATCATGAATCGTACTCCAATCCAAACTTTATGAACTTTGAAATTTCAAACTTCTACATTCGATGCCGAAACTCGTTAAATCACGTCTGATTGACCTTAAATTTTGCACACAAGTCATATTCGACATTACAGACCTACTCCAACTTCCAAAATCAAAATCCAACCCCGATATCAAAAAGTCAACTCTTGGTCAAACGTCCCAAAAACCTTCAAATTTTTATCTTTAGCCAAATGACTCCAAAATGACCTACAGACCTCCGAATTCACTTCCGATCGCGCTCCCAATACCAGAATCACGATACAGAGCTATTTCCAGACTCGGAATCCCAAACGGACATCGGTAACACTGAAATGCACTTCAACCCGAACTTATGAAATTCCTTCAAAAATGCCAACTTCCACAATAGGTGCCAAAACGTTCCCGGCTCTTCCAAAACCCGATCCGGACATACGCCCAAGTCCGAAATCATCATACGAACTTGTTGGAACCTTTGAATCCCAATTTCGAGGTTGTTTACTCAAAAATCCAATATTAATCAATTATTTCAACTTAAAGCTTCCGAAATGAGAATTCTCTTTCCAAATCAACTCTGAACTTTCCGAAATTCAATTCCGACCACGCGTACAAGTCATAATACCTGAAGTGAAGCTGCTCATGGCATCAAACTGCTGAACGATGCGCTAGAGCTCAAAACGACCGGTCGGGTCGTTACATTTCCACTCAAAATCTATCCAATCTATTTCATTACTCTTTCATTGACTTAAGCAGTTTCAGAGGTAAAGGGTGAACAAGATACGATTTACACAAAATAAGGACTACCTCGTAATGTGGATGCCAAAGAAAAATGTCTACATGCTCGAAAGAGATGACTACAAATAGTGTTATCAGTGTTATCACTGGTAGGCAAATAGGCTCAAGGGTCAATCAAGAAAGGCCTATATCATTTCCTAAACTTATAAGACTTAATCATTTCGCTTCGACTCACACACAAGCAAGTTCTAGACTAATAATGGATGACACATATTACAACTAAAATCTCACCTCACACAATGCACATGACTCACTCAGGACGGCTCAGGCCCCACTCTCAAGTTAAAGCAACATTCATAGTCATCATAAAATTTAAGTACACAAAAATTAGTTACAAGAGTCAAAAGATGAGCCCTAGTTTCAAAAGAAAGTCATACATATTTTCAAGGCATGTAATAGCAAAGATCATGAAGAAAGTACTTAGTTAAAATGCTCCAAACCTAAGCCCGATATAAAACATGTCAAAATCATAGATTACTCAAGCTCTTCCAATTCCATTATCAGTTCAACAAGAAAAGAATAAAGGAGAGAAGAAAGAGAAAAAAATCTTTTTATATTTTCCTTTAGACATTAGTCCTTCAAGAAAACTGTCTAGGAAATTCGTCGTCGAGAAAAGTTCACAAATTTATTTACAAAGCTTAAAAAATCTGTCTAAGAATACTGATTCAAGAAAATGGCATCCCCGGGAAAGAACCGCAGTTTAAAAAAACTTGGGAGTAAGCCACTAAAGAAAACTACTACAATTATACAATTATAATGGTTGTAAGTATGATCATGCAATTAAAATGTATCACTAGCAATTAAGCACATGCCAAAAAAAATTAGACACCTCACCCCACACTCAAGAATGTGCACTATCTCAGTTGCACAATATCACAAAAATACAAATAAGCAAGATCAAGATAAAAAATACGCATAATTTATCTCTCTTCCCTCATGCTCTCGGCACATGATAGTTAACGTGCGCTGCTGGTGTTTTTCATGGCGAATGGCAGAGGTAAGGGATGTGAAGGAGTTGAGGAAGGTCTGGGAAGATCCCCATAACTATCTATGGTAGCTTTGTGGGAGTTCAAATTCAAGCTGAGGAAAACTTGCAAGACAAATAAGTTACACTAGAGGCAGTACAAGGAGCAAGCGGTGAAACTGGATCTTCGTCGATGGGTTCGAAAGTGAAGAAGAAACTAGATCTAAGTACCCCGGAGACGGCTAGCAGCTCTGTAGAGGTACATATACAACATGCAAGCAAGGAAATTGCTAGCTCAGCCAATGGAACAGTGAAATCTGTACATGCAGCTAGTGAAGGGGTGACAATGGAGAATAGTCAACCTAACGAAGAAGCTAATAAGCAGGGGAAAGCATGGAAAAATCTATTTCAGAGGAATCAAGCAGTTGAAAATGGTAGGTCTCTGGCTTACATGCCCCCACAACTCATAGATGGCCAAGTTGTGGTTCAATTAGACAAAAATGAGGTAGATCTGGAAACAAAGAAATGGAAGAGTGCGATAATAGCATACATAATTGGGGAATCTCCAGGATAGAATTCTATGAGGAGGTTCATTGGGGTCAATTTGGCGAATGTGGATGAACCAGATCTGTATTTACATGAGGAAGGGTACTATATTATCAAATTTCAAACTATTGATGACATGAAAGAAATTTTCTATTCTGGGCCTTACACCTTTAACAATAGACCTATCATATTGAAGCCATGGACACCAGAGTTTGATTTCAATAAGGAGTTCCCCACTGAAATTCCTCTATGGGTTTAATTTCCTAACCTTCTTATGAACTGCTGGGGTCATGACTCTTTGAGTAGAGTGGCTAGTGCAATAGGTACTCCAATCTATGCAGATGAATGTACTGGAAAGAAAATGAGAGTATCCTTTGCAAGGATGATGATAGAAGTGAATATTACAAGAGAATTGCCTACAGAGATAACAATCATGGATCCTAATGGAAGGACATTTCTACAGGTAGTTAGGTAAGACTGGAAACCTGAATTTTACCAGAAATGTTTAGTGGTTGGACGCAGATGTGGTGTAGAACAACAACAATATAAGCAACAAGATAAGCAGCAAGGTAAGAGAAGAGAAACAAAGAAAGTCACTATGGAATGGAGATCAAAAGGACCAGTAAAAGAAGCTATTAATCAAACTAAGCGAGCAGAGGAGACTAGCTTACAACAACTTGTACCACAAAAACCTGGTCAAGTAGAAGATGTAGACATTGAGAAAATACAGCAAATGAAGGATCAGACAAATGTTCCGGAGAATACTATGCAAAATCCCTTCCAACAATAGTGTATAGTGGAAAGAACAGTGGACAAAGGCAAAGCTATAGAGAACAGAATTGAGCTGGATATGGTAAACTTTCCAGCTTTATCAGTTATTACTATGAGGAACTCCTTTGAGCCCTTGAACAAGGGATCATGGTGTACTAGCAATGTACCCCCTGATAAGGGGAGAGGCAGAATGACATACTGATGAAGTGGCTATTTTGGAATATTAGAGGGGTGAATAAGAGGTATAAGCAAAAAGAGTTAAAAAAATACATTAGTAGCCAAAGAATAAAATTAGCAATTATAGTGGAAATAAGAGTTAAGGAACATAATGCTAGCAGAATTATAACAAAATAATTCCAGGATAGAACTATGCTACCAACTATCAAGATGCTTCAAATGGGAGGATATGGCTTGCCTGTGATCCTCAGTGGTACAATGTTACTATCCTAAGTGTTGTAGCTCAATTTATACACTGTCTGGTACAAGATAGGGTGGGGATAGTTGATTGTGCAGTTACAACTATATATGGATACAATACTATAGAACAAAGGAAGCAGTTATGGAGTGGCTTGAAGAGCATTGCAGCAGGAATCACAAAACCATGGTTGTTATGTGGGGACTTCAATACAGTGCTATATACTAATGATAGGATGATGGTCAATCCTATTACTTACACAAAAGTGCAGGACTTTGCTGATTGTGTAACTACTCTAAATTTGAATGAGCTATCATGGACAGGTGATTACTATACATGGTCTAATAAGCAATCTGATGCAGAAATGATCAGCAGCAGAATTGACAGAGCTTTTGGTAATTATGAGTGGATGATGCAATGGGATCATGTGATTACTGAGTATCGATTACCATTCATATCTGATCATAGTCCAATGGTGATTACTCTTCATTCAGCTCCTAAACCTGGTAAAACACCTTTCAGATTCTTTAATATGTGGGCAGATCATGACATCTTTATATCCATTGTAGAAAGAGTATGGAATCAATCATATACTATGGGAAAAATGAAGAACATCTGGGTAAAACTGAAGGAACTAAGACCTTTGTTCAGGACCCTAAATACTGAACACTTTAGAACTATCACTATGAAGATTGAGCATATCAAAATAAGCTTAGAGGAGGTACAACAGAAGATCAATACAACATACAATGACTTCCCAATTGAAGAAGAGAAAAGGTTGTTGCAGAATTTAGAAAAATGGTCTCTTATTGAAGAAAGTGTATTAAGGAAGAAAGCAAGAACTAAGTGGATCAAACTGGGTGATTCAAATACAAAGTATTTTGCAACTGTTATGAAAGAAACAAGCTAGAGAAAACAAGTAAATGAACTTGTGTCAATCATAGGAGATAAGCTTACTCATCCAGAAAGCATAAAGCAAGAAGTGGTGGAATTCTATAAGTCTTTAATGGGATCAGTAGCACACTCTCTTTCACCCATAAATAAGGTGATTATGAATAATGGTCCAATATTGTCACAACAACAGAAACTTGCTCTATGTGCTGAGGTTTCTGACAAAGAGATTTATACTGGATTGTGTGCTATTGATAGTGATAAAGCATAAGGAATTGATGGTTACAATGCTTTATTTTTCAAGAAGGCATGGATGATTATAAAAGATGAAGTTAACCAATCTATTAAAGAGTTCTTCAGTACTGGAAAGTTATATAAAGCTGTGAATTGTACTTCTATCACATTGGTTCCTGAACTGGCTAATCCTAGTATAATAAGAGACTACAAGCCTATTGATTGCTGCTCCATGTTGTAGAAACTAATCTCTAAAGTCTTAGCTGGCAGAATTCAGCAAGTTATTGCATCAGTGATAAGTGAAGCTCAAGCTGGTTTCATACCTGGAAGAAGGATAATAGATAACATTATACTAGCCCATGAGCTAGTTAAAGGTTACACAAGGAAAAATATTTCTGCTAGGTGCATGATCAAGATTGACCTTCAAAAGCTTATGATTCAGTTGAATGGAGATTTTTGGAGCAAGTTATGATTGAAATGGGATTCCCAGCAAGGTTTGTGAACTGGATAATGGAGTGTGCAACAACTGTCAACTACACTACCATGGTCAATGGAGAGCCTACCCCACCATTTGATGCTGCCAAAGGCCTAAGAGAAGGTGATCTCATTTCCCCTTTCCTATTTGCAATTGTAATGGGGTATCTTAATAGAAGTCTCAACAAATTAAAGGAGGTAAAAGGTTTCAAGTTCCACCCAGGTGTGCAAAGTTAGGGATCACTCACTTAAGCTATGCAGATGATCTTTTACTATTTGCTTTAGGTGATCTAAACTCTATCTCTCATATGCATGATTGTTTCAGCCATTTCTCTCAAGTCTCTGATTTATAAGCAAATTTGAAGAAGAGCTCAGCGTAATTTGGAGGAGTGCAATAGAGTACCAGGTTAGAGATTATTCAAAAGTTGGGCTACACAACTGTAGTGTTACCATTAAGTATCTTGGCATTCCCCATGCTACAAGAAACTTTATTTGATACAATGGTATCCTCTAATAGAAAAGATTGTAGCAAGGATATCCTCATGGATTGCAAAGAAGCTTTCACATGCAGGTAGAGTGCAGCTGGTCCAAACTGTCCTATTTTGTATCCAATCCTATTGGTCACAACTATTCAACTTGCCTGCAAAAGTTATGAAGATGATAGAGGCCTACTACATGAGTTATATTTGGTCTGGGATCAATACCATTACAAAAAAGTCTCTAGTGTCTTGGAGTAGGATGTGCACACCCAAGTCAATTGGGGGCTTGGGTTTAATTAACCTACAAGTATGGAACAAGGCAGCTATAGTAAAACTCTGTTGGAATGTAGCAAGTAAGCAAGACAGACTATGGATCGGGTGGATTCATGCATTCTACATCAAAGAGAAGAAACTTGAAGACATGGCAATCCCACAACAGGCAAGCTGGATGGTCAGGCAGATTCTGAGTGCCATAACAATACTACAACAGGTACATCATAATCAGCAGATCAACAAGAGCATGGTTAGATAGTTCTACCTTCAACTACTGGGGAATATACCAAGAGTCAACTGGAAGTGTATGATGTTTCAAAACAAAGCTAGACCTAAAGACATATTTACAATGTGGCTACATTTGCATGGGAGACTTTTAACTGCATATAGATTGATCAAATGGGAGGGTAGTTGTGGATTCAAAATGTTCTCTATGTCAACTTCATGATGAAATTAGAGACCATCTATTTGTGGAATGCCTCTTTACTAAGGCAGTGTGGCAGAAGGTTTTATACTGGATGCAAAGTCAGGATGTAGTTTGAGATACCTGGATGCAACATCAACAATGGATGATACAGAGTGCTAAAGGCAGATCTTAGGGAGCTCAATTGTATCGAATGGTGTATGCAGAGGTTACACATAGTGTTTGGATTGAAAGGAATCTGAGAATATTTCAAAAGAGAAGCAAAAGTGTTGATAGCATAGCTAGAGAAATAGCGTACATATGTAATGTGAGAGCTACCAAAAGAATTAGTAGTTTAGTTCAACAATTTATATTTCATTCGACATAGTATGTAGGTTTGGGATTTTTTTCTTTGAGTATCTGATAGATATAGCTGCTGAGTTTATAAAGCAGGCTATGAATTGTAAAGAGTATTGGTGATTAATAAAATATTAATTACCTAAAAAAAGTAGTGTGGGTGTTAGAAACTCCCTCATTATCACTCTGATTGCGACGATGACCGGTCGTGAGCTTTAGTGCACTATGCTGATGGATCTTGTAGTAAGACACTTGACGTGTCAATTACCGCAATCAACTCACCCTCCCTAGTTGGGCAACCTCTATCACAACCTCCACGCGACCCTCAGTCCGCTCATTAGTAGGAGTGCCATTAGTAGAACTCACCAATGTCTCCTCAAAACCCGTCTAGACTCCAACATGCCTTACACGTCTCACCCCACGAACTGCATCAAGAAGCATAGCAAACTGATCTCGCATCCATCAATCTCTGGCCTCCTGAGCATCCTAAAATGCACGATCCCATTCCTTAAATCCAATCTCAATTGGCAGATCTCATGCTCCATAGTCTTTATTCTATCACTCTGGTCCAATTCCTTTAATCGTTTCTCATTCACATCTTGGACGTGGTATATGTCATGGGGTGATCCTTTATGCCCTCTATCAACTCATCGTTCGACTTGCATAACTCGAACTTCTCACATAACACAGTCAAAGTATGGGCAAAATAGAGTGTCCACTGCATGTTAGTGCAGGTCTTTTGCATTCGAACTCACATGACCACACCAATGTTGATTTCTATCCCTATCATCAAGGTATATACGAGAAATAATCATGGCCAAATCACAATGGACTTGTGCGTGGCCGGCATCAACCGCATGGAGACCCTTTTCAACCATGAGCGGACTTCTTTGTTGAAGTATATTTTTTTCAGCTTCTATCTATCACAAAATTTAGCTCTTCCTGTGTTATCAGTGAGAATAGCAAGCATGTGGTCAAAGTTTGGATTCTGCTCTCTACTCAAGTACTCGGACTCAAGCTATGGGTGAACGCGGTAGTATCTGTTGATAGCATCTGTAGAGATATCTACCATCTATCCACGGACCCAAACAATGTCATCACCTCGCTTCGGATTCTAATTTGCATACAACTCCCGTACAAGTATCAAGTTGGCAAACCTTTAGGCCCTTGAGCAAAATTCTTCCAACCTCTCCCTTCAATCTCAGTCACAATATTCGGACAACTCTTCTTAGCAACATCAAAGTTCAAAGGGCGTTCAATAAAATGTGGATATACCTGCTTCAGCTTAATTTCACCCCCATTTTCGCCTTGCAAGTTCACTTACAAAGTCCTTCTCCCAGACAGATTTATCAACAGGAGCACTTGGCTAACCTTCCCTTTCCGACGGCTAGACCTCATCCTTGAACTCATCATCCTCCTCAGAATCATCATCCTTAGAGCTGGAGTCAACTACTTTCTTCTCTTTCCCTTTTGCCTTGAACATCGATTCTCTTACGCTTCTTAGCCTATTGTGACTATGAAGTGCCTTCCCTAATTTGAAAATGGACCTCTCTAGTCCTAGACTGACATGCTTGCTGAGCTCTCCATGGTGGGGGAGGGGTACATGCGGCTCTATATTTACCGTGGTGGCCTCAAATGCCACCTCAATATTCTCTGGCACTACTCTATCATGCACATTTTCCGTGCAGACCTCCTTGGCACGCTTGACATGTCTGCCTGCCTCACTTTGCAGCTTTTCAGAAAAGGTTTTCAATTTCCACCTGTGTCGTGGCAACGGGTAGGCTTCTTAGAAGTAGTCATAGTACCTGCAACAGAACCACCAAATTAAATTAGCTAGGCTTACAAATTCAAAGCGAAGTTGGGTGCATCGCACCCCAAATTAAATGCTTGAGCGTACATGTGCAAGACGAGTCATGAGCAACTACTACAAAGTACTAGAATCTATGTAAAAATAGTTATCACAATTGAAAACCAAGTGGGCAAAAGTGACGCACGAGTTATGCACGACTTGTGCCGAAGTTGGCCGTGAGTTTACATTCGTTCGAAATGACTAGAATTTAAGTCCAAAGACCCCCAAACGACCACCCTGTACTTAAAATATATGTATGTCTCCATTATAATTAGGTTCACTACTCAGATTTGCTAGACTATCAAATAGTTCATTCGGGAAATTCATCGAAGACATGATGTGCCTACTCTTCCTAAGCTAGTTGTGGTTCAAATTATAGTTGAAAAGCCTCCTAATTAGAGTTTGGTGGTGGGAATTATAGTTACCCAACTCACTATGAGCAACAATTAACCAATGTCAAGCTAGAATGACCCCAAATTTGAAATACAACCCAAAGAACAAAAACACAAAAAAAAAACTAAAAATAAAACTAACCTAAGGGGCTGGAATAGGGGAAAGAATTGTTAGCACGAGAAAAAGAAAACAAAAGGGGGGGGGTTGGGTATTACCTATTGGCTGACGAGGAAGGGATGGGTCAGTCGTTGTTGGTGGAAAGAGGGGTAGGCAGGGAGTTTGGGTGTGGGGAGACCAACGAGAGAGAGAGAGAGAGGTGATGCGGAATGGGGTTCATCAGGTTTAAGTGATTAACTTGGGCGTGGATTTGGGTTTTAGTGATTTCATTATTTCATTTTTTTTAAATGATTTAACTTACCTAGGAGCGTGCCTAGGGTTCGTGCAATGCGCGACAATAAGACAAGCCCAAAAGTGGCGTGCCAGGTCTAGTACCAACCTCATACTTTACTGTTTATGAAGTTATTACAATTGTTAGTATGCTGGGACTAGGTGAGCATAGTCACTGATGATAATTTTTTTCTTCATCTTGTATGATGCTTCCTTGCACTTTTTTCATACCCCCAATGCTCACAAACATGTCAGACACCCCAAAAAAATTAAAAATAAAAAAATAAAAAAATCATGAACGTTGGGTTGCCTCTCAACAAGAGTTTAATTTAATGTCATGGCACGACGATTTACAACAAAACCATGGGTTGCCTCACATGAAGCGCCTGATATAACATCGAGACACGACATATGCCTTAAGGATTATGCTTTGATTACATATTAGGTTTCACTTAAGTACATCACATCTTACTCTCATTTTTCTTCAATCATTGCAAGGAATTATTTCATCCTTTGCCCATTCATTTTAAACCTGTTAGTCCCATCTTCGGACTTAATTTGTACAGCTCCACTTGGGAACAAATTGCATAACTCAAAATGGTCCCTACCATCTAGATTTCAACTTACAGGAAAATAATCTCAGTTTCGAATTATATAACGCTAAATCTCTGAGTTGGAAGTTCCTCTCTAGAATGTGCTTATTGTGCATCATCTTTATCCTTTTCTTGTACAATCTCATTCTCTTGAATGCCTGGAATCTAAACTCCTCGAGTTCATATAATTCTGTAACTCTACTTGTGCCGACAGTTTCCATATCCAAATTCAAATGCCGCAATGCCCATAAGGCTCTTTGCTCAAACTCCACCGGTAGATGGTAGGCTTTCCCAAAAATCAACTTGTATAGAGACATACCGATTGGAGTTTTAAATGTTGTGCAGTAAAGCCATAATGCATCATCCAACTTCCTTGCCCAATCAGTCCGATTAGCATTCACTGTTTTGGTCAGGAGACTTTTGATTTCCCGGTTAGACACTTCTACTTGTCCGCTCGTTTGTGGGTGGTAGGGTGTGACAACCTTATGGCGAACTCTATACCTTTATAGCAGCCTTGCAAAAGCTCTATTGCAGAAATGAGTTCCACCATCACTGATTATAGCTCTCGAAGTGCCAAACCGTATGAAAATATTTTTCCTTAGAAATCCTAATGCTCCTTTGCATTATTTGTTGGAAGAGTCACTGCTTCAACCCATTTAGAGACATGGTCAACTATTATCAATATATACTTGTTACCATATGAGCTGACAAATAGTCCTATAAAATCAATTCCCCACACATCAAACACCTCCACCTCTTGAATCGTAGTCATCGACATCTCATGATGGCGTGATACGTTGTCGGTTCTTTGGCACTTATCACAACTCTTCACCTAGGCATAAGCATCCTTGAATAGAGTCAGCAATACAAACCTGTCACGACCTGAAATTCCCACCCTCGGAATCATGATGACGCCTAAATTTTACTCGCTAGGTAAGCCAACGTTAGCTATATCTATTAAATATTTTTAACAATTCCAAATTAAATGACAATAATAGAACTGGATAGTCTGAAATAAGGTCATAAACTAATAAACGACGAAATTCAAATATGATCCCATATCTGGTGTCATAAGAACATGAGCGTCTAGAGTACTACAGATAATGGTATGAAATAAAACTTAACTGTCGAAATCAAAATAAACATCTAAAATGATGCAGAAGGGGACTTCAGGGCTGCGAACGCCGTGCAGCTATACCTCAAGTCTTCGCTGAAAGCTAGATCCGAGCAAACCTCACTCAGTGCAGCTGGGACCAACTCTGGTATCATCACAAGAAGTGCAGAGTGTAGTATGAGTACAACAGACCCCATGTACTTTGTAAGTGATGAGCCTAACCTCGACGAAGTAGTGACGAGCCTAAGGCGGGTCACTTACATTACCTGTACGCAATATTAGTAACAACAACAATAATAGAAATAAATGAGGTACTAAAGTAGTTAACTCATAACAACGAACTCAAAATCCAACTATCAGAGGTCCTAGAATAACAAGTCTTATAAACTCATCTCAAATACCGAGGCAAATTCAACAGTCACACGCAAATACAACTTATTCAATCCGTTGTAGCACGCAACCCGATTCTACTATATCATCATCTGTCAATATCATAATTCGTCCTTATTACGCCATTTCAATTCATTACCTTTTAATTTCTGTTGAGGCGTGCAACCCGCTCCCCAAACAATTTCAATCAATAACCAAAATTTATAAGAATTTCCACATTAAGAGAGTAAATGTACGAGGCAATGAATTACATAATAATTAAAGAATCACTAATAACTTGAATATCTCAACATTACCAACTCATCGATATCTACAAAATAACAACTCATACAAGTGAACTACGTTATAGAAGGCAACAAATTTTACAAAACTATAAGACAAGTAAGACATATAGAAATTTATGTACGCAAGTAAAGCAAGTGGAGACAAATAGTAAATAAGCATGGAATCATGGAAGAGATGGATAATTTAATACAAAGATAACTAAATGGCAAGTAACAATTGTGGCATGGAAGTCAAATAAGCTTGTAGCAATTAAGGCATGAAACAAGACATATTATGAAGTAACAAAAACATGGAAGCAAGTACATAACGACACATATACACTCGTCACCTTGCTTATACGTCGTTTCTCACGTAATTCACATAACATGTAGTTCAAGGGTTCCTAATTCCGTCAATCAAGTTAGACCCAACACTTACCTCACTCCACAACTCAAGCAATCAATCAACCATGACCTTGCCTTTTGAACACGCCTCCAAACCAACCCAATCTAGAAAATTATTGACCAATTAATTCAAAATAAGCTTTAGAAACTACCCACAAATAAAAAAGGTTTGATTTAGATCATTTTTGAAAAAGTGAACCTCGGGCTCGCTTGGCCAAAATCGAGATTCGGACCAAAATTCAATTACACATTCACCCCGAGCCCGGTTACCTGATTTGTTTTAAAATACGACCCCACTTCGAGGTCTAAATCTCAATTTTATAAAAATTCCCAATTCTACCCAAATACCTAGTTTCTACCACAAAAATACTAAATTTGATGTTGAAATCTCATGAAATGTAATGGGTAATTAAAAAGAAATGAATTAAAGTCACTTACCAATGAATTGGGAAGAAAAATCTTTTGAAAAATCGCCTATAGAGTGTTTAGGGTTGAGAAATGGTGAGAAATGAGCTAAGTCCCATTTACCCCCCTCTTTTACCCAACTACAAATGTCACATTTGCGATGACTTGTTCGCAATTGCGAATATCGTAAATGCGAGACAAGGGTCACAAATGCGAACCCTGTCACTAAAAAGTAGAAGTCGCAAATGCAACAAAAATATTCGCAATTTCGAAGATACCACCATCGAAAATGCGGTCAATAACTTTGCAAATGCGAAGCAGATTCCAGTGGTCAGTGATCGCAAATGCGATCACTTAATGAAAGTCCACAGTTTGCAAATGCGAACAAAGTCTCTCAAATGCGAGATTCACCCAGCCCAGCCCATGCTCGCAAATGTGAAATTTTTTTCGGAAAAGCGAGGCTCACAATTGCGAGCCAGACCTCGCAGTTGCGAGATCTACAACAGAGCACCAAAACTGGTATTGCACCAACAGACTTTTCATTAGCAAAACTCATCCAAAACATGTCTGAAACTCACTCGAGCCCCTTGGGCTCCAAACTAAATATGCTCATAAGTGTAATAACATCATACGAACTTGCTCGCATAATCAAATCTCATAAATAATATTTAAATCTACGAATCGATCGTCAAAATGAATGAAATTTTAAAATGAAACTCAAGAATACTATAATCACATTTAAGCGTCTGAATCATATCAAATCAATTCCGAATTGAACCAAATTTTGTAGAAAAGTTTCAAATAGCGATACTAACCTATTCCAAGTTTCCATATCAAAATCCAAATCTGTTAGTTAAGAAGTCGACTTACGGTCAAATCTAGTAATTTTCAACCTTCAAAAATGCTAGATTTTGGCAAAATGAGTCAAAAGAAGTTATGGACTTTCGAATTCAATTTTGGGCATACGTCCAAGTCCCAAATCACTATACGGACCTGCCAAGATCGTCAAAAAACAGATCCGGGCTAGTTTACACAAAATATTAACTGTAGTCATATGAAACTATTTTTATGGCAAAATTCACATTTTTTTCAATTTTTCACATAAAGAATTTTTGTAACAAGACACGAAATGTGCACACAAATCGAGAAATACTAAACAGAGCTATCGAGATCTCAAAATATGGAAATTGAGGCTAAATCTCAGAATGACCTATCGGGCCATCACATTACCTGACCCAACACTTTTGTAACTATCCTAATTCCTCAAAGTGCCCACCATATGGTGACGCATGACAGAACTGTAAAATAGAAGATTGATCTTTCTCAGGGATACACCTCCGGATCATGTTATCCACACAGATTTTAAAAAGTAAAGGGTCTTCCCAATAATAAGACCAACAATCACGAAAGAACTTTTTCTTTTGAATCGAAGAGAGTTCATAAGGTACAGTACCTCTTTCCAAATAGTTAGCAAGATCATCATACCAAGGCATCTCCTCCATTGCCACTAATAGTAATTTTTCATCCGGAAATGTCTCCGTCATGTCTTCAACCTCTACTTTCTTTTTAGCTCCCTCCAACCTTGAAATATGGTATGCCGCTTGGTTCTCCGTTCCTTTCCTATCATGGATATCCAAATCAAACTCTTACAACAAGAGAACCTAACAGATCAAGCGTGGCTTTAACTCCTTCTTCACTATTAAGAACCTAACTGTTGGATGGTCAGTATAAATAATCACTTTTGAACCTGTCAAATAAAACCTTATTTGTCGAATGTAAACACCACAACCAGTACTTATTTCTCAGTCATGGTATAATTGAGTTGTGCACTGCTTATCGTTCTACTTGCATAGTAGATTGGATGCTTAATTTTGTCCTTTCGCCCAAAAAATGCTCCTATAGCATAGTCACTCGAATCATACATGAGCGAAAATGACTGCTCCCAATCGGATTAAACGATGATGGGTATAGTCACCAGTCTCTTCTTAGGCTCTTCAAATGCCAACCTGCAATCATCAAAAAATACAAAGGGGTGATCCTTTTCAAGTAATTTACATAAGGGATTATCAATTTTAGAGAAATATTTTATAAATCGTATGTAAAAAATGGTGTGATTAAGAAAATTTCTTATTTCCTTGACCGAAGTAGGCGGTGACAACTTCTCTATCACATCAACCTTAGCCTGGTTGACCTCAATAACCTTACTTGACACTAGATGCCCCAAAATTGTACCTTCTTATACCATAAAATGGCATTTTTCCCAATTTAGCACCAGATTTGTCTCCATACACCTTTTCAACACTCTTCTCATATTGTTAATACAATCATCAAATGAACTTCCCACCACTGAGAAATCATCCATAAAGAGTTCTATAATATATTCAACCATATCAGTGAAAATGTCCAGCATACACCTCTGGAAAATGGTCAGTGCATTGCATAGGGCAAATGACATCTTTCGAAAGGCAAAGATGCCATAAGGACAAGTGAATGACGTTTTCTCTCTATCCGCAGGTGCTATTGTAATCTGATTGTACCTCGAATATCCAACCAAAAAGCAGAAGTGAAACCACACTGCCAATCTAACCAATATTTGGTCAATTAACGGCAAGGGAAAGTGGTCTTTCTGTGTGGCATTGTTAAGTTTTCTGTAATCCATATGTCACGACCCTAAACCCAGACCCGATCGTGATGGCGTCTCTCGTGAAGACAAGGCCAGCCAATTAAACCCAATTCCATTTTTTAAATAGTTAAACAATAAGAAATAGTATAAAGCATAATCAATTAAACTAAGGTTTAAGCAGCTAATAACATAGTTTGCGGAAAATAACCCAACACAGCCCTAAACGGGGTGTCACTAGTCATAAGCATCTATAAAACCTAATACAAGTCTGAAAAGTCTGCAAATTATTACAAATGTCTGATAAGAGATAGAAATGATAAAGTGGGAGAAACACGGGGCTGTTGACGTCAAGCAGCTACCTCGTGGACTCCGATATCTACCAAGAGCTCTCAACTCGCACTGGCAGGATCAGCAACACCTGAATCTGCACACAGGGGTTCATGGAGTAAAGTGAGTACTCCAACTCAGTGAGTAACAAATGTAAATAAAGACTGAAAGCAAGAAATCACGTAAGACACAAAACATTCTATAATGAAGCAGTAAAACAATTAAAATAGTAAACTAGTGAAAGATAGGTAAAATTCTTTAACTCAACATAGTTTCATGAAAAGCCTTTTTCAATGATTAAGCAGGTAATTGAAAGTCTACTATGAAAAGTAAACACATAAAGGCTCGCCCCTCGGGCAACATCTTAGAACAGTACCAACCCCTTGGGCAATCAGATAGAACAATACCAGCCCCTCTGGCTCAATCTCACATCACAATGGGTACTCGCGCTCACTGGGGGTGTACAAACTCCTGGAGGGGCCCCTTACGGCCCAAGCGCAAAATCAAGACACCTCGTGGCATCATCACTAGGCCCTTGACCTCATATCAATCAAGCCACCTCGTGGCGTACATATCTCAGGCCCTCGGCCTCATAATTAGTATCAAATGTTTCCTCACAACATAGGCCCTCGGCCTTACTTAGTCAGAAATCCTCACAAGCCACTCGGGTAGTAGTAACACATGTTTCTCAACCCAAAACATCAGTTAAAAGATCATGTAAATGATAAAATAGAGTAAACATGGCTGAGTACAAAAAACAGTGAAATATAACATGACTGAGTTCAAGTATAAAGTCAAAACAGTGAGGAAATACCAGTAAAAATCCCCGAAGGGTTCAAATAGTTGGCACGAAGCCCAAATATGGAGTTCAGCCCAAATCAGGATGATAGCAAATAGATTTCAGTCAAATACGCAGCAAAATAGTCATCCGAGACAGACTAAGTCACAATCCCCAATAGTGCACGACCCCATGCTTGTCATCAAGCGTGTGCCTCACCTCAAATAGCACTACGATGTGAAATCCAGGGTTTCAAACCCTCAGAACATCATTTACAATAATTACTCACCTCGAACCGGTCAAATCTCTAGCTCGCGATGCCTTTTCCCCTCGAATCGGTCTCCACTCGAATCGAATCTATCCAAAATCAGAACGAGGACGTCAAAATATGCCAAGGGAACGAATCCCAAGCGAAAACAATCAACAAATGGCACAAATCCCAAAATTACCAAAACTCGACCCCCGGGCCCGCATCTCGAAATTTGAAAATTTTCACATAAACGGATTTCTTATCTCCCCACGAGTTCATACATACCAATAACACTGAAATCGGAGTCCAAATGGCCCTTCAAATCCTCATTTTATGTCTCTTAATCTCAAGCCCTAATTCTTCTATTTTAGGCTTAGATTCCATGATTTATTAGGTAGATTTCATAATAGAATCGAGTTTTAAGTCCAAAATTCTTACCTCAAATGTTTCCCCTTGAATCCCTCTTCAATCTCTTTCAAAAAGCTCAAAAAATGACCAACTATGGAGGAAATAAACCCCACATTCGCGGACAAGACGACCCTAAAAACTTTCTGCCCAGACATTAATTCCTTCTTTGCGAACACGGTCAAAACCTCACGTTCGCAAAGCACAAAAATTCCATTGACCAAAACTCTTCTTCACGAACGCGACCCCACCATCGCGAACTCGATGCCTCAGCTTCACCAACCTATGCGAACGCGACCAAGCCTTTCGCGAACGCGATGATTACTAATCCGGTCCTTCGCGAATGCGGAACTCCCCTTCGTGAATGCGAAGGCCAAACCTAACGCCTCCCTTCCTGACCCTTCGCGAACACGAAGACCAAAATATCTGCAACAGTTGAAACCATTTTCTGCAATTTTTCTTAATTTAAAATGATCCGTTCAACCCTCCGAAACTCACCCGAGGCCCCCGGGACCTCAACCAAAGGCACAAACATATCCCAATACCTTATCCAAACTTGTTCCACTCTTCAAAACACCTCAAACAACATCAAATCAACCAAAACACATCGGATTCAAGCCTAACTTTCTAAAATCTTCCGAATTTCGTTTTTGATCAAAAACCCAACCAAAGCACGTCCGAATGACCTGAAATTTTGCACACACATCCCAAATGACACAACGGAACTACTACAACTCTCAGAATTCCATTCCGACCCCCAGATCAAAATCTCGCCTACCAACCGGAAATTGCCAAAATATCAACTTCGCCAATTCAAGCCCAAATCTACTCCGAACCTCCAAAACTCATTTTGATCGCGCTCCTAAGTCCCAAATCACCTCTCGAAGCTAACCGAACCATCAGAACTCACATTCGAGCCTTCTAACACATAAGTCAACATTCGGTTGACTTTTCCAACTTAAGCTTCCTCAAAAGAGACTAAGTGTCTCAAACCTAACCAAAATTATTCCAGATTCGATCCGACCAACCCGATACCGCATAACACGGATAAACAAAGCATAAAGAAGTAGAAATGGGGAAAATGGAGCGGTAACTCATGAGACGATTGGCCGGGTCGTCACATCCTCCCCAATTAAACAAACGTTCACCCTAGAACGAGTCAAGAAACATACCTAAAGTCTCAAACAGGTGAGGATATATGCTTCGCATCTCCCGCTCGGTCTCCCAGGTAGCCTCCTCCACGGGCCGACCTCTCCGCTGCACTTTCACTGAAGCTATATCCTTTGATCTCAACTTTCGAACCTGTTGACCAAAAATAGCTACTGGCTCCACATCATAAGTCAAATCATCATCCAACTAAACTGTGCTAAAATCCAAAGCATGAGACGGATCCCCAATATACTTCCAGAGCATAGAAACATGAAATACCGGATGCACACTCGATAAGCAGGGGGGCAAAGCAAGCTCATAAGCCACCTCCCCAATCCTCTGAAGCACCTCAAAAGGCCTAATGAACCGAGGACTCAATTTCCCTTTCTTCCCAAATCTCATAACACCCTTCATGGGCGAAACCTTCAACAGAACCTTCTCGCCAACCATGTAGGACACATCTTGAACCTTCCTATCAGCATAACTCTTTTGTCTCGACTGCGCTGTATGAAGCCTCTCCTGAATTACCTTCACCTTTTCTAAGGCATCCTGCACCAAGTCTGTCCCAATAGCCTAGCTTCACCGTGCTCGAACCAACCAACTGGAGATCTACACCACCTCCCATACAAAGCCTCATATGGAATCATCTGAATACTCGACTGGTAGCTGTTGTTATAAGCAAACTCTACAAGTGGTAGAAACTGATCCCACGATCCTCCAAAATCAATGACACACGCACGCAACATGTCCTCTAATATCTGAATAGTGTGCTCAGACTGCCTGTCCGTCTGAGGGTGAAAAGTTGTGCTCAACTCAACCTGAGTACCCAACTCTCGCTGCACAGACCTCCAAAACTGCAAAGTAAACTGAGTACCCCTATCTGAAATGATGGAAACTGGGACATCATGCAAACGAACAATCTCCCAGATATAGATCTTTGCCAACCGCTCTAAAGAATAGGTAGGACACACAGGAATGAAATGCGTGGACTTGGTCAGCCGATCCACAATCACCCAAATAGCATCGAACTTCTTCAAAGTCCGTGGAAGTCCAACTACAAAGTCCATAGTAATCCTCTCCCACTTCCACTCGGGAATATCCATCTATTGTAGCAAGACACCCGGTCTCTGATGCTTATATTTCACCTGCTGACAATTGAGACACCGAGATACAAATCCCACAATGTCTTTCCTCATCCTTCTCCACCAATAATGCTGTCTCAGATCTTGATACATCTTCGCGGCTCCCAGATGAATGGAATAGCACGAGCTATGGGCTTCCTCCAGAATCAACTCCCGAATCCCATCCATATTGGGCACACAAATCCGGCCCTGCATCCTCAACACCCCATCATCATCAATGGTCACATCTCTGGCATCATTATGCTAAACTCTGTCCTTAAGGACAAGCAAATGCAGATCATTATACTGGCTCTCTCTGATGCGATCATATAAGGAAGACCGAGAAACCACACAAGCCAATACCCGACTGGGCTCCGAAACATCTAACCTCACAAACTGATTGGCCAAGGCCTGAACATCAACTGCAAGAGGTCTCTCCCCAACTAGAATATATGCCAAACTTCCCATACTCACCGCCTTTCGGCTCAAAGCATTGGCCACCACATTGGCCTTTCCGGGATGGTACAATATAATGATATCATAATCCTTAAGCAACAACAACCATCTCTGCTACCTCAAATTGAGATCCTTCTGTTTGAACAAGTGTTGGAGGCTACGATGATTAGTAAACACCTCACAAGACACACCATACAAGTAATGTCTCCAAATCTTCAACGCGTGAATTATGGCAGCCAACTCCAAATCATGAACGGGGTAGTTCTTCTCATAACTCTTCAAGCATCACAATACACGATATATGAACTTGAAGTTGATGGCAAAATTAACACTGGAGCTGTGGTCAAAGCTGTCTTGAGCTTCTGAAAACTCTCCTCACACTCGTTCGACCATACAAATGGAGCACCCTTTTGAGTCAACTTGGTCAAGGGCGATGCGATAGATGAGAATCCCTGAACAAAATGGCGATAATAGCCTGCCAAACCAAGAAAGTTGTGAATCTCTGTGGCTAAGGACGGCCTAAGCCAACTCTGAACCGCCTCTATCTTCTTCGGATCAACCTGAATACCCTCGCTGGACACCACGTCCCCCACTTGGAGAATTTTGCATAAAGCTTCTCCTCTCTCAATCTCTACAACACAACTCTCAAAAGATCTGCGTGCTCCTCCTGACTACGCGAATATACCAGAATATCATCAATGAAGACGATGACAAATGAGTCAAGATAAGGCCGGAACACACTGTTCATCAAATACATGAACGCTGCTGGGGCATTGGTCAGCCCAAAAGACATCACCAAGAACTCATAATGACCATATGGGGTCCTGAAATCTGTCTTAAGAATATCTGAGTCCCTGATCTTCAACTGGTGATAACCTGAACGGAGATCAGTCTTGGACAACACTCTCGCTCCTTGAAGCTGGCCAAATAAATCATCAATGTGAGGCAAAGGATACTTGTTCTTAATTGTTACCTTGTTCAATTGCCTATAATCAACGCATATTCTCATGGTGACATCCTTCTTCCTCATGAATAGAACCGGCGCACCCCAAGGTGACACACTAGGCCGAATGAACCCTTTATTAAGGTGTTCTGAAGTTGCTCCTTTAATTCCTTCAACTCCGCTGGTGCGATACGATACGGAGGAATAGAAATGGGCTTAGTGCCAGCACCAGGTCAGTACCAAAATCAATATCCCTGTACGGTGGCATGCCTAGCAAGTCTGCAGGAAACATATAGGGAAAATCCCTCACAACTGGAACAAAATCAATACTGGGAGTCTCAGCTCCAACATCCCTCACAAAGGGTAGATACAACCCTTCCCAACCATACGTTGGCTTTCAAGAAGAAGATCACTCTACCGGGAACATAATCAGTGACACCTCGCCACTCAATCCGTGGCACAGCCGGTATAGCCAATCCATGCCCAAAATGACATTGAAATCCACCATACACAATAATAAAAGATCTACACGGGTCTCCAGACCCCCAATAGTCACCACAAACGACTGGTACACACGGTCTACAACAATAGTATCGCCCACAGTGGTAGATACATGAACAGGCAAGGCAAGAAAATCATGGGTCGTACCCAAATAACGAGCAAAGTATGATGAAACATAAGAAAAGGTGGAACTAGGATCAAATAATACAGAGGCATCTCTGTGGCAGACTAAAACAATACCTGTAATAACAGCATCTAAAGCAATAGCATCGGGTCTGCCTGGAAGTGCATAGAAATGGGCCTGACCGCCACCTGATCGACCTCCCCCTCTGGGGCGACCCCTAGCTGACTGACCTCCACCCCTAGCTGGCTGGGCGGGTGGTGGTGAAGTAACTGGTGCTGAAGCCGATGACTAACCCCTCTGCTGAGATGAACTCGCAAGACGACGAGGGCACTGCCTCCAAAATCAACTTCGCCAATTCAAGCCTAAATCTACTCCGAACCTCCAAAACTCATTTCGATCGCGCTCCTAAATCCCAAAGCTAACCGAACAATCGGAACTCACATCCGAGCCTTCTAACACATAAGTCAACATCCGGTTGACTTTTCCAACTTAAGCTTCCTCAAAAGAGAATAAGTGTCTCAAACCTTACCAAAATTTTTCCGGATTCGATCCGACCAACCCAATACCACAAAACACGGATAAAAAAACATAAAAAGCAGAAATAGGGAAAACAGAGCGGTAATTGATGAGACGATTGGCCGGGTCATCACACTAAGCAAATTTGCCAACCCGTGACCATACAAGTGGAGATCAACTCATTATTCTCATTCTGTACAACTGTCATTCCACCTTTCTTCGGAACACATTAGACTGGGCTTACCTAGGCACTTTCCGAGATAAGAAAGATGATGCCTGCATCCAGCCACTTAACCACTTCCTTCATGTTTGGGTTCAGTGTTAATACCCAAATTTTCCCTCACATATTTCAAATATGCATATATATCTTCAAAATAGTTCATGAGCATCACCAAGTATTTTTCCGTAATTTTCTATAACTTTTAAAGGATAATCAATTTATTCCTGCATTTTTTATATAAATAATTATTAATTGCATAACAAATAATTTTGCAATAATATATTATCAAATTTTTCATCATTTATATCCATATTAAGCTTTAGATATCTTATATATATCTATTTTTTGCATCCTTAGGCTAAAATGGCATATTTTGCAATAATAGCCCATACATATGCATAATTACATTATTTATATAAAACTGATTTTTTATATTTTTATAATGTTAAATAATTATTTTAAATCATTTTCATGCATAAATGACGTTTTTATTATTTATTAATTTTTTTTTCGTATCTTTCAGTTAGGGTTTTGAGACCTCTGGTTCAAACCAGATTTTGGTTCGTTTGGTTTCTCTTTAATGTCATTATTTACCTTGTTACTCACAAATCCGTCTATTTTTGGTTGAATCTTTTACTTACCCTCAAAATTAGGGTTTAGATCTCTCCAGATCTTAAACGATTTTCATTTTAAGTATTTTTTCCTTTAATGATTTGATATCCATGTCTCTGCATTATATATTTTCTCTACTACTTCTAACCGATTTTATTTAACCTAAAATTAGGGTTTTGATTTTCAAATCTGTTGTTTCATCTCTGTGCATCTATAATAGTCCTTTCATTACTTTTGACCCTAGTTATTTCCGTCTATATATTTTGTATTTCTGCCTATTTTTTAGGGTTTCGATTGTTTAATTACTTCTCTTAATGTTTCTGTCCTTACTTCTGGTGTTAATTGCTCGCTAGTTATATTTACCCCAAAATTAGGGCTTTTGAAATTTTTACTGAGATTTTAATCTTTCCCTTCTTGTATGTACTGATATTTCCTTATTTTGTTCGACTTACCTGTTCTCATCATTCCCTACCTTATTTGATCCAACATCTTGACTATTTGATTGATTCTGCATAATATTTTTCTTAACCTGAATAGTACTACCCTGATTTTATGCTATTATATTCTGTTAATTGATTGAAGCCAACTTAAATTGATTATGGAATTATTTTCATTCCTTGTTTATGCATGATTGACTTATTACCTTATTTGTGTGCTCTAATTTAGTGCTATTTAAACCCTTCCCCATTCCCCTTTAGACTGGACTCGAACTTTCCTATTCTCACTACTAAAACTTAAGCTCTCTTTTGCTCCTGTTCTGATTTCTGCATTAAGTGGCTATTGTTTGGCCGGCTGAAAGCCAAGCCCAAATTACTCTGGAATTTAACTATTACTGCACCTTTACTTGCTTTATTCTCAACTGGTATGCCCTAACCTTTGCAATTTCCTTCTCTATGCTTTGTGTGACTAGCCTGTTTCAATTCCTAGCATGATTATGTCCTTTATCTGGTAATTGGATATTACTGTTAACTTAAGGCTAAGGTACTTAGAATAACATGAATCCTCTCATAATGTCAAGACTCGATCCCCCAACCCGGTCGTGATGGCGTCTCTCGTGAAGACAAGGCCAGCCAGACCAAAACGGAACACCTCTTTTAAACAGTTAATCATCATAAACAGTAATAACATATAATATAATGCTCATAAATTGCGGAATTTAACGATAATAATAGCATAAACCATCCCGACACAGCCCAAACCGGGGTGTCACAAGTCATGAGCTACTACAGAATCTACTATAGGTCTACAAAGTACGGAATCCGATACAACAGTTTGAAGAAAACATAAATGATAGGATAAGAGAGTCAAGGGGCTGCGGACGTCAACAACTACCTCGTAACTCCAAATCACTGCCTAGCCTCGAAGGAATCAGCGCTCAGGTGCGGACTCTGCTATACCTGAATCTGCACACATGGTGCAGGGAGTAATGTGAGTACTCCGACTCAGTGAGTAATAATTACAAATAATGGCTGAAAGTATGAAAACACGTAAAGGCACAAAGCAATTCCATATCAAGCAGTAAAATCACTTAAAGCAGTAAATCAGTGAAGAAATCAAATGATATTCCTTTTTAAAACAAGTAAAACAGGTAATTTAACAGGTAATTAACAAGTAGAAATCCGCCCCTCGGGCACAGTATCAATCGCTCAGCATAGTATCAGCCCCTCGGGCTCACTCTCAGTACAGTATCGGCCCCTCGGGCTACCTCACAATCACTCAGCATAATGGTCAGCCATTGTTACCTGACCAACTTTCATCAAACAGTGTCATTGTTACCACTGTTTCAAATCACATGGGTACCCGCACTCACTGTGGGTGTGCAGACTCCGGAGGGGCCCCTTACGGCCCAAGCGCTATATCAAGCCACCTCGTGGCATCATCACTCAACATATCCTTATATCACATCATCACTCAGCATATCCTCACATCACTCAAGCCACCGCATGGCATAAATAGTATCTCAGGCCCTCGGCCTCATATCACTCAGCATATCCTCACATATGGCCCTCGGCCTCACTCAGTCCAGAAATCATCATAAGCCCCTTGGGCATTAGTAAAACAGTAGTTCTCAGCCCAAAACATGATGTAGAAATATCATTTAAGTTTCAAATCTGAGTAAAAGTGATTGAGTTTGTAAAACAGTAGATATAAACAGGACTGAGTTCAAATAATAAGTCAAGCAGTAAGGAAACAGTGATAAAATTCCCGAAGGGTCCAAATAGTTGGCATGAAGCCCAATTATGGCAATCAGCCCAAATCATGATGGTAACAAATGAATTTTATTCAAATATTCGTTAAAATCATCAATCGGGATGGACCAAGTCACAATCCCCAGTAGTGAAGACCCCGCACTCATCATCCAGCGCGTATCTTGCCTCAATATAGCACTACGATGTGCAATCCGGGGTTTCAAACTCTCAGAACATCATTTACAACCATTACTCACCTCGAACTGGCTAATTCTCTAGCTCACGACGCCTTTGCCCCTTGAATTGGCCTCCACGCGCGTTGAATCTATCCAAAATCAGAACGAATACATCACAATATGCTAAGGGAACAAAGCCGAAGCGAAAACATTCGAAAAATATCAAAAATCTCGAAATTAGCAAAACCCGAGCCCCGGGACCACGTCTCGGAATCGGGTAAAATTTACATTTTCAGAATTCTCATACCCTCACGAGTCTAACCATACCAAAATTATCCAATTCCGATACCATTTGGTCCTTCAAATCATCATTTTACATTTTTGAAAGGTTCCATAATTTTCTCCCCAAATTCCATCTCAAATCACGAATTAAATGATGAATTTAGTGATAGATTCATGTACTCTAACCAAATTTGAGTTAGAATCACTTACCCCGACCAATTTCTTGAAAAACCATCGAAAAATCGCCAAAATCTGAGCTCTCAAGGTCAAAATATCAAATAAAACCCAAAACCTCGTATTTATAGAGTACTCATCGGATTCCGACACCGCTTCCGTGCAAAACCAGCGGTGTCCGCGCAAAAACGACCGCGGCCGCGCAGGTCTTTCTCTACAGGGATAGGCTTTAGTATTTTGGCCATAACCTTCGCTAAAGATGTCCAAATTGCGATATCTTTAGCTTTATGGAAACTAGACACAAAGGGCTACAACGTTCGTTTTTGAATCACCTCAAAATTCCTTATGGATCAAACGATATGAGCTTCTGAAGTAGGACCAACAACCTGCAGTCTTCACGACCGCGGCCGCGGCCACTTTGACGTGGCCAGCACTAGGCCAGCGCACCCAGCGCGAAAAGGAGCACGGTCCGCGCCAAAACTGCTGCTCCCTCCATTTTTCTAAGTTCCGGGGTGTCCGTACTCGCTCAAAACTCACCCGAAACACACCCGAGGCCCCCAGGACCTTAACCAAAAGCACCAACGCATCTTAAACATTATTCAACCTCGTCCCAATCATCAAAACACCTCGACTAACACCAAAATCATCAAATCACATCGAATTCAAGCCTATGAATCTCAAGAACTTCCAAATTCCATTTTTGATCAAAAACCCAACCAAACCACGTCCGAATGACCTCAAATTTTGCAGACAAGTCCAAAATGACATAACGAAGCTACAGAAACTCTCGGAATTCCATTCCAACCCTCGGATCAAAATCTCACCTATCAATCGGAATTCGCCAAAATACTAACTTCACCAATTCAAGCCTAATTCTACACCGTACCTCCAAAACTACTTCCGATCACTCTCCTAAGTCACAAATCACCTCCCAAAGCTAACCGAACCATCGGAACTCACATCCGAACACTCTAACACATAAGTCAACATCCGGTTGACTTTTCCAACTTAAGCCTTCTTATAAGAGACTAAGTGTATCATTTCTTACCAAATCCTCTCCGAACTCAAACTAATCATCTCGATCCCATAAAACACGGATAACGAAGCGTAAAGAAGCTGAAATGGGAGAAATAGAGTGGTAACTCATGAGACGACTGGCTGGGTCGTCACACATAAGTTAGTTTAAGGTTTGATGTGTTTGCCAGTTTTAGACCTGTTCTAAACTATGAGCATGCAATCAAGTATGTTTGTGCTTAATTTATATGTCTTATCTGCTCAATTCATATGTTTCTGCCTAATTGCTTCTGTGACTAAGCCTAACTGTTTCAAATACTAGCATAAGCACTTATCTTAATCAGACTTAACCATGTTTAAACTGTATGCTGAACATGAACCTTGTTTGTTTCTTGGAGCAGTTCTGCCTGCAACTCTGTATTCTGAACTTTTTCTCTTCTAAAAATTGAACTATTTCAAAACTTGCCCCTTACCCTTTATGTACTGGCTTTCAAACCCCTAATCTTAGTCATTTTGGTTCTCACTACCCCCAGTGTGAGCATTGCCTCGGGTCCGTGAGACTCCTTTGAATTCTGACACATTGGGGCTGGTTTTTCCAATCTTTATGAACTCTATGCTGAGTGTGTGGTTCTGGTGTGAGCATTAACCGGGGTACCTAAGGCTCTTTGGGAACTTTGACACATCGGAAGCCTGGTTTTAATGTGTTGTGAATGGATCACTGCTATGCTTCAGAGCTGTTGTGTTTGAAGGCCTGGTTCCTAGGTTTAGATTGGGCTTATGAAGGCTCCCTATAGTATAATTGTTACTATTATGTAGTTCATTCATTCAGGGCTGTAATAATCTCTGTAATAATAGATTTAGGGTTAATTAATAAAAGTTGGGGGGTCTAATCTTATATCTTGTTAAATTTGGTTAGAAATCTTGCCTATAGGACTTAATTATGCTGATTGAATTATGTGGATACTGTGCTATGTTTAGAGATTCTGCCTATAGGATTTTTCATGATAATTTGCATGTTAGAAACCCTACTCATAGGACTTCACGTTTGATTCTGCTTTAGAAATCCTATTCATAGGATCTATAAATATTTTCAACGTAATGTGCATTAGTGACCATGCCTATAGGACCTTGTTTGTTTAAGTCAATTATACTTCCTGGAAATCTGTTAATTTTTGTCTAAATACGATTAATAGATATCATGTTATAGGAATAAAAATCGGTTTCAAACCTAGAAATCATGCTTATAGGATTAAAAACCAATAAATATCATACCTATAGGGTGTAATCAGTTATGAAACTTAGAAATACTGGCTGTAGTAGTTTAAATCAAGTTAGTAATTAGAAATCATGCCTATATGGGGTTTATCAAATCAGCAATTAGAAGTCATGCCTATAGGGGTTTAAAACAATTCAGCAATTAGAAAGCATGCCTATAGGATCTAAAAGGAATAAAACTGTCTTTATGAGTTAAAATCAGTGCTACACTTAGAAATCATGCCTATAGGTCTGTAATTGACAAACTCGTAGAAATCATGCCTACAAGATCCTGTTAGTCTATTCTATATTCAAGCGCTCTTGTAAATCACTTAGGAACCGTATTCGCAGGACTCACTAATGATTATGGGTTTAAAACTATGGCATACTACTACTTGAAAGCCTAGATCCATAAAATCAATAGGCAAATAAATAGGTCTGGATGCTGGCCTTAATAAAACTACCTTTATACAATGTTTTCTCGCATAGATATCTTGCCTATAGGATTTCTAAATTAATAAGTTTGCTGGTTCAATTACGTGCTTTGTTGCTTATGTATGGAGGTTAATATGAGCCTATACTTGCTTTTTATCTGAAAGTCCTATTTGTTTTTTGTGTGTCGCCAAGATTTCACATTTTCAAGTAACATAGGTTGGTCTAGAATCATCCCAAATAGAGGACCTAATACTTCAAGGACCATAGGTAAGGGATGGGTAGTGCACGCGTAGGGTACGGTTGAGAATCAATTAGTGCGCTTAAGTAATAACTTAAAGATAGTAATTGGGTAGTAAAGGAGATCATAGCCTGTGTACTAATGCTATGAATAAAACCCCGATCTGAGGGAGTTGCAAAGCATTGCATGGAATGATCCTATAGGCTAAGAAACTTAGGACCGCCCCTTATCCCCTGTTTAATAAATTAACTATTAAATTTGTCGAAATTATTTTTTCCCTCATAGAATAATTCATATAATTAAGTTCGGACGGGACCCACCATTGTGGACCTCGAGGGGTGCCTAATACCTTCCCCTCAAGGTAATTTCGAGCCCTTACCCGACCTCTAGTGATGCAAACTGGTTATCTGAGTTAATTTCTCTAGGTGTCCTAACTCACCTTAATCCGTAAGGTGGCGACTCTTTCAAATTCAATTCCCTACCCTCACGGAAAAGAGTTGTCCCAGAAATGTCAAAACCCGATTTCGCGAGAAAAAGTGTGCGTAACAGCATGACAACTCTGTTAGGGATATCTTTAGGCTCTTACCGTAACGAACTTGTCTGTGAATTAGTATTTAAGCATGCCTTTATTATTCCGTTAATACTTGCACACCCCTTCCCATTATATGTGAATTTATTTGTCTATCCTTATTCATTTATGATCTCCCTCCCCTGCTTTATCACTTTTACTATGGGAACTGACTTGTCTCCTTGTTTTTCTTTATTAAATGTCTTTATAATTATTAAATACCGCATTTTATCATTATTCATTGTGCAAATACTTGGCAACATGTTATTTTCTTTTGCATAACTCCATGCTCAACATTATATTCCACTCGTGTGTACTAATACCATAGCGGCGTTTGATGAGTGTCCGTGCTCTTCCTAAAATAACCTTTTAAATTCAGAAAGGCTTATTTGCGGTAAAACTAGTCGATCAACGGTGCAGTCGACGGTTCCGTGCCTTTCCCTCTCAAGTTGTTCGCTTGAGGGTACAGGTCTAGACTTCTATAGAAACTTTACTCTGATAATAACTGTACATGTCATGGTCAAACCTATCCGGGGTTAATATGATGTCCGCATAATAACCCTCTAAGAAAGCCTTGCCCAAACTCCACCGGGATTTTCATAACGGAAAAGGGTTAGATGTGTCCCTGTACTATCAAAAATTAGTTATTAGTACCCTCTATTATACTATCCTTCACTATTTGCCCCTACCGTTATCCTTTTTAATATTTCTACCCCCGTATCTAATGGACTCTTTCTTTAAGACACGTGGCACGATCTTAAACAATCTAACCATCTACCCTTTTACCCTACTCGTTAAGTCCCGACCCGATATCCAAACCTGCCCCAAAAGAACCTGAAATTTGATCCATACATATGGTTCTTCTCCATTGTTTATATGGAGGAAACTGTTTCAGCCCATCTAAGGCTCCTGGATTCAAAAAAAAATCAGATAATTCTTTAACTTCGGTATTTGGGGAAATCCGTAGTAGAAATTTCAAGTTTGAGTTTTAAGAGTTGGTTGTGTTTCAAATCGGGAGCTGAAAACTTAAACTCAAGTTGTGGCTCATTATTTGGACGATTTGGTATTCGAACACTTGAATAACTTTCAAGTTCTTTGTGATGATAGTAGTATGAGTTTGTGCGAAAATTTTAGATCCACCATTGATGAACAAACATTGAATTTTAGAAGTGGGTTTGATGTTTAAACTCGAAAAAGATGAACTGGGTATTTTAATTTCGTTGATGTTTGTTCGAGTTGGTGCTTTCTATTGTAATTAGTATTGTTTATCAAGCTTCAGTTGTTAGTACACTATTGAAATTTGGATTGAAGAAGAAGAATCTCATTGCTAAAATTTTGAGAGCTATTGGTTCACAAAATTTAAAAAACAGAAATGCCATTGTTGAACCTTGAAGATCTTGGGATTGAACTAGATTGGTCGACATTTGAGAGCTAAAAATACAGCAATTGTTTATCTTCAAGAATTTTGCATAATTCTGAAAATTGTTGCAATTTTACAATTACAGTTTAATATGTTCTAAGTTCATTTCTTTGTTTACTTATGGCTAGATTAGCTTAACATTAATACATATTAACTAAAATCTAGCTTTGCTTTCTTAAATTGTCTGTGCTAATTTTGATCGCACTAGATTAGCTTAGGAAGGTGAAAAATATTTGTTTTTAAGGAGAGAGAATTTTGTAAAAGATAGACATAATGTAAAGAAATAGTTCACTGGTGATGTAAATGGGTCTACAGTTATGGGTATGGATACTAGGTTGAAATGGAAAATGGGTCTAGACACTTAAAAAACTACTACATGTACGCAAGGCACGACTCTGTTAAATGTGGGGGCAGAAATATTAAAATGGGTAATGGTAGGGGTAGATAGTGAAGGATAGTATAATGGAGGGTACTAGTAACTATTTTTCGATAGTACAGGGACATATCTAGCCCCTTTTCATTTTTATAATCCCTATGGACGCAACCACAATATGTGCATTATTTGGAGAGATAAGTGCCGACATGCTAATCGTTAATGTGTAAGTAGTCGAATCTGGAGGGGGAAAGGGTCTAACTATGTTTATTTTGCAGAATGAGGCATGAAGCCCCCAGGTTCGGCATGGTCCGAAGTATACCACCGTTGTTTTTAGACTGGTGGGAAAATCTTTCGCCAAGCAACAAAAATCACGTGAAAAGGGTTCTTAGAAATTTACCTTCCTTATTGGACATCCAACCAAACAACATGCTGATCGAAGTTGTTACTATGTTCTAGGATAGAGAAAGAGTTCTATTCCATTTTGGTGACATAGAAATGACCCCTCTCTTAGAGGAAATTGGAGGATTCTCCGGATTACCATGGGATAGTCCCGATTTACTAGTACTAGAAAACTGCAATACTAGCGGGTTCTGAAGATGATGGGTCTGAGAAAGAATGAGGACTTGGAGTGCTTGAAGAAGTCTTACATACCCTTTGACTTCCTCTATGAACAATAAGGACACAACAAATCTTACCGTATCTTTCATGATGAAGTCTCCATCACTTTCCTGGGTTGGACTCATCGTAGGGTTTTTGTATTCATCATCTATTTTCTGAGCATGATAGTGTTCCCAAGCCAAGGGGACAGAATTCACACCAGGTTATACAAGGTAACCAAAGGTTTAATGGAGGAAATTGAGGGACAAACCTATACTACTGTCCTGATGATTGTAGCTGACATATACTTGGCTCTGGTTCGTTGCAAGAAAGGGTTCAAACACTTCGAGGGTTGTAACTTGCTACTATAGAGTTGGTTGTTAGAACATCTTCAGAGGGATAAATACCGCCAAGAGTTTCCACGAAGACCATGGAACGATCACATAGGCTTCCGCCACCCTAAAAGAATGACCTTTATCCCAGACAGATTCACACAACCAGAGAATGCTACAGAATGGCCACAACTTTTCAACAATTTGACCAAGGACAAGGTTCACTAGATGTTCGAGTGGTTCCCTACCGATGAATTCATCATCAGATCCAGGGATGTTCCACGTTTGGTGTTGATTGGGTTAAGGGGAATACATCCCTATGTTCCTATTAGGGTCATGAGACAAGCTGGTAGAAAACAAGTCATACCAAGTCTCCAAAATGAGTCATTATAGAGGAGATTTTTAGGATGACGCCATTCCATACAAATGTGAGGCCCAGCATATGTGGTACTTGAAGATTATCGTGGAAAAGGATACCATCGAGCCAAATCAATATCATGCCGATCATGTGTACTTCTACCCATCATGGTTAGAAGATAACATAGCAGGAATATTCGAGCTAAGGGTTGGTCAAGGAAACAGGGTCATAGATGAAGTTGCTGAAGCACAAGTGAAGTATGAGGGCTATGTAAGAGGGCCCTTGAATGTGAAGCCAAGCATTTGGAGAAACACAAGTTCGACATGAAATCAATTAACGAATGGAAGGAAATGGCTATAAAATTGACATAAAGGCTGGAGTATTTAGAGCAGGGTCTGATGGAATTGGAAGGGAAGATGACGAAAAGGGTCGTAGATTGTCAGAATGCAGAGGGCAACGAGGGAGGACACCTAGCAAGGGCATACTTGCTGCTGGACATGCATGACCTGGGGAATCTGATTGATGGAGCCAAGACGTCCAAATATGGGAAAGGTCTCTCCGGGACCAAGTAGATTGAGTTTATTTGTTTAAGTCATTTTAGAATGTAATAAGGCAGACACCATTAGTAACTAATTTATTTATCGTCGTTTTTAGGTTCGGCTTATTTATTATATTAATGAAATGAGGCATTTTTCAGCATTAAATCTCTCCAAATCTACTTGTCGCTAGGCCTACCTCGGGCATAACGAGGTTTCACAAATTAGGACGCGAATTTATATTCCCGCAATACGTGTTTAAATATTGCAAATTCTTTTCAGAATCCTTATGAAATTGTCTACCTTTTGGTTTTCTTTATTTTGTTTATTCCCATCCCCTAAGGTTGGTTTGCACATACTGGTATCGTCAACATATCACACCAAATCTAGAGGTCCTCCTCTTCCTCCTCCTCCAAGTAATCTGAAATGCAAAGGAAAAGCTAAGATGGATGATATGAGTGGTATCCGAAATGAAAACACTGAGAATATTGAAACTTCAGACGGTCAAAGTACTCCAACCTAGAATGATTTGGTCCTACGATTGGAACAAAAAATATTAGAATTGCAAGGAGAACTTGAGCAGTTCCGCAACTTGGCAAACCTCTCCCTCACCCTAAACGTCCCAGACATTAAACAACAAAATGCTCAAAACCCAGCACCTCCTCAAAACACACAAAACCAACATCCACAAAATCCTCCCGCACCCTATCCATACGCAATTCCTCCCCAAAATCCTAATCCTCCACTAATACCCACTCATCCTCAACACCAACCTCTTCCCACTCAATACCCACAAACCACTTACATACCCCTAAAAATACCCTACAACCTATCCCTAATCTGCAAAACTCAACTAATGATCACCACTACACTCTAACCCGCGCACCTACCAAAACAATCCCATATACGTGGCCGAACAATCCCACCACTTACCTCAGTCTACTCAGCCAATCTCATACACTTCATAATCTGCCAAGAATGACCTACTCATTAAGAATATGGCCGAAGAACTCAAGAGGCTCACGAGCCAAGTCCAAGGTGTTGAAGGAGGCAAATGAATTGAAGGTCTGAATTATGAGGATTTGTGATTCAGCTAGACGTGGAACTACCGGAGGGTTACAAACCTCCTAAGTTTGAGATGTTTGACGGAACGGGTGACTCGAAGGTACATTTGAGAACATACTATGATAAGCTCGTAGGAGTTCGGAAAAATGAAAGAATTTGCATGAAACTATTCATGAGGAGTCTCACTGGAGACGCCCTATCTTATACATAAGTTAGAATCCCAAGAAATGGGTCAATTGGGTAAGCATGGCATCGGACTTCATGGACCGATTCAGGTTTAACACAGAGAATGCACCGGATGTCTTTTACATACAGAATCTCAAGAAGAAACCAACAGAGACTTTCTGCGAGTATGCTACTCGATGGAGGTCAGAAGCTGCAAAGGTGAGGCCAGCACTAGAGGAAGAGTAGATGAAAAAATTCTTTGTTAGGGCCCAGGACCCACAATACTATGAAAGGTTAATGGTTATCGAAAATCACAAGTTCTCTGACATCATCAAACTTGGGAAAAGGATTGAAGAAGGAATCAAGAGTGGGATGGTAACCAATTTTGAGGCATTGCAGGCTAGAACAAAGCATTACAGTCAGGGGGTATGTCGAAAAAGAAAGAAGTAGGGGTAGTGATGGTGGCCCAAGACCCAAAATCTCCACTCACATATCAAACACCTCCACCCACATACTAACCTTTTCCTCATAGATATTCTCAACCTGCTACCGCCTATCACACTTATAATACCCAGCCTGCCTATTATCATTTACCTCCAACCCTTTAAAACTATCCAAAACCCAGACCCAATTTTGATCGTAGGCCGCCCAACCAATATTCCCATATTGCTGAACCCATTGACCAACTATATGAAAGATTGAAGGCTGCCAGATATGTTACCCCTATTCCTACTGTTGCCATGGAAAACTCTTCCTAGTGGGTCAACCCAAACAAAGCATGTACATACTATTTTGGAATAAAAGGGCATACTATCGATGAATGCCGCACTCTGAAAAACAAGATTCAAACTCTGATTGATATCAAAGTTGTACAAGCAAAGGAAAGCCGCACCAAATGTCCGCAACAATCCCCTCCCAGATCATAGAGGTGAAAGAGTAAATGTGATAGAAACTGATGAAGAATGGGATCCCGATGGGTCGATTGGGCTTATTCGAGAAGGTGATGACCCTAAACCTGCAGTCACGCTCACACCTATTGTGGTATAGATACAACCACCAATCGAAGTTGAAGTAGCCGCATCAGTCCCGTTTGAAGTTAAAGTAACATCACATGCGACTACACCGACTCCATTTGAAGTAGAAATACCACACCCTTCATTGTGACGGTAACACCCACACCTCCTTTCAAGTCCAACACCATACCCTAGGATTACGTTGATGAAGCTAGAAGAAAGGGAAAATCAAAGATGGAAGAATCTGGTGCTGCACAGGGGATGACCAGAACTGGAAGGATCTATACACCCAAAAATTTGGGAGGAACAAGAAAGGAAGTTTCGACCAAGCAACCCATTATCGAAACTAGCTAGATGATCTATAGAGGAAAGTACAGGCAAGAGAACACTCTATCGTTGATCATCTAAACAAGACTCCCTCCCAGATATCCATCCTGTCACTGCTACAAAATTTTGAGGTGCATAGGAACACTCTGATGAAGGTGCTGAATGAAGCTTATGTGCCTAACAACATCACCAGTGGAGAGATGGCCAGCATGGTAGGTTAGGTACTGGAGAGCCACAAGATCACCTTTCACGAAGATGAATTACCACCTGAAGGATTAAGTCATAACAGGGCGCTGCACATCACAGTACAGTTCGAGGACAAATTCATTGCCACAGTCTTAATAGATGGGGGGTTCAAGCCTCAACATTTGTCCACTGACTACTCTTGAAAGGCTGGGTAAAGATTTTCATGAGATACAAGCAGGAAGTATGAATGTGAAGGCATTTGATAGGTCTCAAAGTGCCACAATTGGGGAAATTAACCTTTGTTTGCAGATGGGTCCGACTTGGTTTGATGTTGAGTTTCAAGTATTAGATATATCTGCTACGTACAACTTTTTACTGGGACGACCTTAGATACATGCTGCTGGGACTGTGGCTTCCACGCTACACCAGGCTGTGAAGTTTGAATAGAACCATCAGGAGATAAACATCCACGAAAATAGAAGTAACCCCATTTACACCAGTCAAACTGTCCTGGTTGTTAAAAATAAAAGAAAGCTGGGTGGAGAAACTTATCATCGCATTGAGCGTGTCAACGCAATTGAGAAAGATAAGTGGTGGAGTAGCAAAATAGAAAGCATACTGGCATGGTCTGGGTATGAACCCGGCAAAGGGCTTGGGAAGAAACTCCAGGGCATTACCAAACCAATACATTTGAAACGTCAGGGCACAAACTTTAGGCTTGGATATCCATACACCTGGCAAGAATATAATGATTGGTCGCTACCATGGCATGGTCCTTATTACCCTCTCGAGCAGCCAGTGTTGCATCTGAGTCAGACTTTTTACCAGGATGACACAATATGGGAATCTGCAGAGGAGGAAACTTTAGCTGGGTTGAGGAGCCTGTTTCTAGAAGATGAGGATATGGATTGCCATGTGATAGTTGAGGAGGAAGAGGAAGAAGGGAGCTGTTCTCATTCAGACCGTGGAGAAGGGAGCTGTTCTCAAAATTTGGACTACCATATCATCCCGAGCCCGTCGAATTCCTGGGTAGCTTGGCAATTAGCCTAACCTGTTTTAATAACCATTTTAGGCATTTAAGATATTTCCAGTATTTTGTATTAAAGACTCATTTTGTTTCAAAATAATTGCTCGAGTCATTGAGCCGTACCTGTTTTGGATGTTTTCAAAATTTAATTAATGCATTGTTATTTAGTATTTATTATTATCTTTTACATTTTTCTTCTACAACATTATTATTACTTTTCCTGATAAACCGATGACTATGACATGTAATAAGATAATGCAATATAAGGATAGTGACTCAGAAGAAGAGGATGAAATACCTAAGGAAGTTATCAGGGAAGTTGAGAATTTTGAGAACAAACCTAAGTCCAACCTGGACAAAACCGAGGCAATCAATTTGGGAGATTCTGAAACCATCAAAGAGACTCGCATAAACATTCACCTATCACCATTAGAAAAGGAAGAATACACTCGTTTCCTGAAAGAATATGAGGATATTTGTGCATGGTCATATGATGATATGATTGGCCTGAGCACATCCATAGTGGCTCATAAGTTGCCTACCAATCTAATGTGTCCGCCGGTGAAACAGAAACTCAGAAAATTCAAACAAAAAATGAGCCTGAAATTCAAGGAAGAAGTCACCAAGCAGATCAAAGCCAAAGTCCTTAGGGTAGTTAAGTACCCAACCTGGTTAGCCAATAGCATACCAGTTCCGAAGAAAGATGGGAAAGTAAGGGCGTGTGTTGACTATCGGGATTTAAACAGAGCAAGTCCTTAGGACAATTTCCCACTGCCAAATATACACATCCTGATCGACAATTGCGCCAAGCATGAATTCCAATCCTTCGTAGATTACTTCACGAGTTATCATCAGATTTGGATGGACGAAGAAGACGCAAAGAAAACAACCTTCATTACACCATGTGGAGTGTACAGCTACAAAATGATCTCATTTGGTCTAAAAAATGCTGGGGCCACCTATATGAGAGCCATGACGACCATCTTCCATGATATGATACACAAGGAAATAGAGGTGTATGTTGACGACTTCATCATCAAATCCAAGAGGGTCATAGATCACCTAGAAGAGTTGAGGAAGTTCTTTGACAGGCTACAGAGGTACAATTTAAAACTAAACCCCGCAAAATGTGCATTCGGGGTTCCGCAGGAATATTATTGGGGTTCATCGTTAGCCGCCGAGGAATCGAGTTGGACCCGTCAAAAGTTAAAGCTATCCAAGAGTTACCACTACCAAAGAGCAAGAAGGACATGATGAGCTTCATGGGGCGCCTCAACTACATCAGCCACTTCATAGCACAGTCCATGGTAATATGTGAACCCATCTTCAAAATGTTGAGGAAGGATACTAAAATCAGTTGGACTGAAGATTGTCAAAAGGCTTTTGACAAAATTAAGGAATACCTGTCCACGCCACCAGTCCTAGTCCCGCCAGAACCTGGAAGACCTTTGCTACTCTATTTGTCCGTACTATATGGGGCTTTCAGCTATGTTTTGGGACAACATGATGAGACAGGAAGAAAGGAGCAAGCCATATATTACTTGAGTAAGAAGTTCACACCTTACAAAGCATGGTATTCTCTGCTAGAACGCACTTGTTGTGCTTTGACATGGACAACTCAGAAATTGAGGCATTACGTTTGTGCCTATACCACATACCTCATATCAAGAATGGATCCTCTAAAGTACATCTTTCAGAAGCCCATGCTTACCGGGAAGTTAGCTAAATGGAAGATATTGTTAAATGAGTTCGATATCATCTATGTAACTCAGAAGGAAGTTAAAGGACAAGCATTAGCAAACCATCTTGCTGAAAATCCTATGGGAGGGGAATACAAACCACTAAAAATGTATTTTCTTGACGAAGAAATGTCATTCTTAGGAGAGGACATTGCTGAAGCCTACGATGGTTGGAGAATGTTCTTCGATGGAGTTGTAAACTTCAAAGGAATGGGTATTGGAACAGTTTTGGTGTCAGAGACAGGTCAACATTATCCAGTATCCGCAAAGCTTAGGTTTTCGTGCACCAACAATATGGTAGAATATGAGGCTTGTATCATGGGGCTCAATTTGGCCATCGATATGAATATACAAGAGTTGTTGGTAATTGGTGATTCGGATATTCTAGTACATCAGGTTCAAGGAGAATGGGCTATGAAAAACACTAAGATACTACCATACTTGTATCATGTACAAGAATTGATGAAAAGGTTCACAAAGGTAGAATTTAAACATGTTCCAAGAGTCCAGAACGAGTTCACAGATGCACTGGCTACTTTGTCATCCATGATGCAGCACCCGGATAAGAATTTCATCGATCCCATTCCAGTAAAGATCCATAGTCAGCCAGCTTATTGTTCCCACATCGAAGAAGAAACGGATGAAAACCCATGGTTCCACGACATCAAGGAATATTTGGCAAAAAGAGAATAGCTAGAGCAGACAAACCATACTCAGAAACGTACACTACGTAGGTTGTCCAATCATTTCTTCCAAAGCGGAGGAATTTTGTATACGAGAACAACTGATCTAGGACTATTAAAGTGCGTTGACGCCAAAGAGGCTTCCAGATTGCTCGAGAAAATACATGACGGAACCTGCGGACCACATATGAACGGTTTTGTTCTAGCCAAAAAGATACTCAGAGCTGGATATTTTTGGATGACCATGGAAACAGATTGCATCCGGGATGTCCAAAAATTCCACCAATGCCAGATACATGCAGACATGATTAGGGTACCACCAAATGAACTCAATGCAACAAGTGCACCTTGGCCTTTTGCTGCCTGGGGAATTGATGTAATCGGTCCGATCCAGCCCACTGCTTCAAACAGGCACAAGTTCATTTTAGTGGCCATCGATTACTTCACAAAATGGGTGGAGGATGCATCTTACAAAGTTGTAGCCAAGAAAGTCATTGCAGATTTTGTCAAGGATAGTATTATTTGTCAATTTGGGGTTCCCGATTCCATCATCACTGATAATGCCGCCAATCTCAACAGTGATCTAATGAAAGCCATGTGTGAGAAGACGTGGAAGCTGCCAACAAGAACATCAAGAAGATACTAAGGAAAATGGTAGAAAAACACAAGCAATGGCATGAGAAGTTACCATTCACCTTATGGGGATACGTACCACAGTCCGCACATCAACTAGGGCAACTCCCTATTTGCTGGCTTATGGTACCAAAGTTGTCATTCCCGCCGAGGTAGAAATTCCTTCTTTAAGGATCATACAAGAAGTCGAACTCAGTGATGCAGAATGGATAAGGAGCTGCTATGAGCAACTAACCCTCATAGATGGAAAAAGAATGAATGTAGTATGTCATGGTCAGCTTTATCAGAAAAGAATGTCTAGAGCTTCGACAATAGGGCCAGACCAAGATAGTTCTCACCGGGGCAGTTGGTGCTGAAGCGGATATTCCCACATCAAGATGAAGCAAAAGGGAAATTTTCACCCAACTGGCAAGGTCCCTATATGGTTCACAAGGTGCTAACAAGAGGAGCATTCATACTTGCAGAAATAGACGGAGAAGTGTGGCCAAAACCTATCAATTCAGATGCAGTCAAGAGATATTATGTTTAGATTATTCACATCTCTTCATCGGATGTAACTGAACTACGCTTGACCTGATTCCCGTTTAAAAGGGGATACGTAGGCAGCCCTGTGGGTTCGGTCACATCTTACTAAAATCTTCATTTTCCCAAAACCAGAAACTGGGGCAAAATTTTGAGGAGGACCCTCAAATTCCGGAACAAGTCCAGCCGACATCATCATATGCAAGACAGTCAGAAATCGATTAAGTAACTGGGGCAGAATTTTGAGAAGGACCCTCAAAATTCTAATGCAAGGAAGTCGCAATGTCTCTGAAAGTTTCACAATCATTATCATATAATTTACTTGATATTATATACTGCTATGTTTTATAAAACGATTCTATTCCATCAATAAATACACATTTTCGAAAACTTTATTTCTGTGACAGCCAGGTGTTACCCAGGGTAACTCGAACAGGGCCTCCAAAGCAAAGCAAAGAAAAATAAGCAGATAAAGGCATGAACCAACCTCCCCGCAAACTCATAATTTTTATTTGAATGTAGGGACAAGGAATAACCCCAAGTACGTGCGACTTAAATCATCTCCTTCATAACAACCGAACCACCAAACGCAAATATATCTCCAACTAAGAAATATTCTACTCCTTCTACTGCATGAGGCTAAGTGTTGCCTTCTCTTTGCATGAGACTAAGCATTGTCTCAAATCTTGCATGAGGCTAAGCCCTGCCTCTATATTTGCATAAGTTTAAGTATTGCCTTCTCTTTGCATGAGACTAAGCCCTGTCTCAAATATTGCATGACGCTAAGCCCTGCCTCCATATTTGCATAAGGCTAAGTGTTGCCTTCTCTTTGCATAAGACTAATCCCTGTCTCAAATCTTTCATGAGGCTAAGCCCTTCCTCCATATTTGCATAAGGCTAAGCGTTGCCTTCTCTTTGCATGAGACTAAACACTGTCTCAAATCTTGTATGAGGCTAAGCCCTGCCTCCATATATGCATAAGGCTAAGCGTTGCCTTCTCTTTGCATGAGACTAAGCCCTATCTCAAATCTTGTATGAGGCTAAGCTCTGCCTCCATATTTGCATTAAGGCGAAGCATCGCCTTCTCTTTGCATGAGACTAAGCACTGTCTTAAATCTTGTATGAGGCTAAGCCCTGCCTCCATATTTGCATAAGGCTAAGCATTGCATTCTCTTTGCATAAGACTAAGAACTGTCTCAAATCTTACATGAGGCTAAGCCCTGCCTCCATATTTTTATAAGGCTAAGCATTTCCTTCTCTTTCGCATGAGACTAAGCCATGTCTCAAATCTTGCATGAGGCTAAGCGTTGCCTCCATATTTGCATAAAGGCTAAGCCCTGCCTTCTCATGAGACTAAGCATTGTCTCCCTCTACATAAGTGTTGCCTTATTATAAACGTTGCATTATGTTCTTCTCTCGGGGCTAAGCTCTACCCCCAAACAAGACCAAGCTTTGTCTTGTTATCACCTCTGGTATCATGTCTCTACACTTCATGGGCTGATGTATAACTAACTTTTCCAAAGGCATCATAGTCCGAAGGCATCATCCTCATAGCCTGAAGACATCATGTCATGGCCAGAGGATCTCTCAATACTGTACATCATTATTCAAAGGCGTCATGGTTCAGAGGCACCATTTTCATGGCCCAATCATTCCATGGCATGCGAATCCCTTATCTCCTTCTTCATGACCCGGGATATCATGATCTAAGAACGCCATCTTCACTGTCCAAAGACAACCTTTATGGTCCAAAGGGGAACTTGCATCATGTTTTAATTCTCGCAGTAATCTATACACTTGCATGCATCATGTTTTAAGTTTTGTAGGAAATCCAGGAGGTAACCATTCTTCAAACAGGAGAAACTTTCGCTCTGGTTTACACTCATACCATTTATACCTTGCTATTATTTCAAATGTAACCGATTCCCATCAATTGCTCGCCTTCACTCTATGAGCGTTCAGATACCTGTCCTTTGATACATCCGTTATGCTTCAGATTCACATTCATAACTCCACATAAACCTGTCCGAAACTATCCTTCCCAAAAGGAACCCTTTCCAAAACATACAACCATTCCTATAACAATTCCATCGGTTTCATCCACTATTGGGTCCAGAACAATACACGGCGTGATTCCTATAAAACCGGGGATATGTAGGCAGCTCAGAGACCAGGGTGCAGCTTATATTTTTCAAAACACCTCATTCGGTCAAAATCGACCATCATTTCTTTACCCGACAACTTTTACATCCTTCCCGGGTAAAGAGGGGCAGCTATTGATACCCAATTTTTCTCTCACATATTTCAAATATGCATATATACCTTCAAAATAGTGCATGAGCACCACCAAGTATTTTTCCATATTTTTTTATAATTTTTAAAGGCTCATAATCAATTTATTCCTGCATTTTTTATATAAATAATTATTAATTGCATCACAAATAATTTTATAATAATTTATTATTTTATTTTTCACCATTTATATCCATATTAAGCTTTAATTATTTTATATATACTTATTTTGCATCCTTAGGCTAAATGACATATTTTGCAATAATAATCCATATATATACATAATTATATTATTTACATAAAAATAAATTTTTATATTTTTATAAATATATATATATATATATATATATATATATATATATATATATATATCTTCTTTGATTATTTATGCTCAATGACATATTTTGCAATAATAATCCATATATATAAATAATTATATTATTTATATAAAAATGAATTTTTATATTTTTATAATATTAATAATTATTTTACATCATTTTCATGCATAAATGACATTTTTATTATTTAGTAATTATTTTTATTATTTTACTAATTTAATTGGGTATTTAAAATCTAGCCTTTTTCTTAAAATAAATTCGGAACCTAGCCTACTACCCATTAACCCAGTCCAATAACCTAACCCAATACCCCCATATCCAGTACCCATACCCGTTAAAACCTAATTACACTTACCCAATTAACTACCCAACCCAGAATCCCTTTAATCGTGACTGTTAATCTCTGAGATGTCACGACCCGGTTTTCCCACCCTCGGGAGTTGTGATGGCGCCTACTGATGAGAGCTAAGCAAGCTAATCCTTAACTACTTACTTCATTATCAAATTACTTTTTTTTAACAAATATAAGGCGAGAACATGAAAACAGCGGAACTTTACATAAATAAGCGGAAGATAGCATTTAAACATCTGAAATCTGCGTCTACTACAATTACTTAAGTCTCAACCACCCAAAACCTGGTATCATAGTGTCACAGACTGTCTAAGATTGCTACATACGAAGGCTGAAGAAAATGACAATACACTGTTTCTGAATAAAAGGAAAATGAAACAGGAAATAGGAGTAGAGGAGATGCCAGGGCCTGCGGACACCTGCAGGTCTACCTTGGGTCTCCGCACGGACTGAATATAGCCTCCACACTACGGTCCAAAAGCTGCTCCGAGATCTGCACATAGTGCAGAGTATAGTGTCAGTACAACCGACCCCATGTGCTGGTAAGTGTCTAGCCTAACCTCGGCGAAGTAGTGACGATGCTAGGATCAGACTACCAAATAAACCTATGCAGTTCAAATATGTATACAGCGGAAAAGAAATACAGAATTAACAAGTCAATATGGGAGGTGGAGCATGTTGTGGGGGAGATAATAATTCCGAATAAAAAGACATCAAGTAATGAAAGAACAGCATAACTCGGATATCAACAAAGAATCAGAAATCAACAAATGCACGACATCACCCTTCGTGCTTTTACTCTCGTCCTCACCAAAGCAATTATATAATAAAAGTGTGCACGACATCACCCTTTGTGCTTTTACTCTCTTTCCTCACCATATAATCAATTAAATCGGCACGGAATGGTACATCGTGCGGCACGACATCACCCTTCGTGCTTTACACTCTTTCCTCACAATCGTACATGACATCACCCTTCGTTCTTTACACTCTTTCCTCATAAAAACAAACAATACACGGCATCACCCTTCATGCTTTAACACTTTTCCTCACTCAAACAACAATCACAAACAATGGGGCAAGGGAATAATAAAGATTTTAATAGGAATCCCGGCAAGGGAACAACAATTCAACAATTATGTCCCGGCAAGGGAGCAACATCAATAATATCAACATCCCGACAAGGGAGATCACCAATAAAGCAACAATATCCCGGCAAGGGAACAAATTAATGACTTCCTTCTCTTATTCACTTTTACTTCACAAATCACTTTACCATCTGCGCCAATGCTCCAAAGGGGTCAATCAACTCATATACTTTCACAATTCGTAATATAACTTGAGCCAATGCTCCTCGATGTTCAAAGATCACAATTCCTTTCACAAACTTTTCACAACAAATAGAAATCACCTCTAAAGCATGGATAATACAACGAAGTCAGGAAAAATCACAATATAAGACTAATGGTCATGCTTGACACCAACGTATAGATACTCCTCACCATGCCTATACGTCGAACTCAACAAGAAGCAAATAGCAAATGGGACACAACTCCTAATCCCTAAAGCTAAGGTTAGACCAAACACTTACCTCGAACTTCCACAGACAACTCAAGCCTCAAACACCACTTTCCCTTTTGAATTCAGCTCCAAATCAATCGTATCTAGACATAATCGATTTAATAACATCAATAAACGCTAAACAATCCAATTCCAATGCTTAATTATAGCTTTCTAATCATTCTTCCCGAAAAGTCAAAAATTGACCCGGACCCGCTTGGTCAAAACACGTGGTTCGGACCAAAACCCGATCACCCATTCACACGAGCCCGAATATATAATTTTTTTTGAAATCCGACCACGAAACGAGGTCAAATTCCCAAATAATCAAAAAACCCTAACTCTACCCAAATCCCCAATTTTCTACCCTTAAGTTCATGTTTTAAGCCTAGAAATCTAATGGTTGATGATAAAAATGGAAGGAAACAAGTCAAAGATTACTTACCTAAGAGGTTATGGAGCTCTTCAAAAATCACCCCAAGAGGTGTGGAGAAGAAGAAGTTATGAAATTTGGGTTAAGTCCCGTAATGCTACTGTTTCCGAACTTTTAAAATAATCGGGCGAAATTACTCTTCGAGTTCGCAATGGGTTAGGCCTGCTAGGCCTTCACGTTCGCGGAAGGCGGCTCGCGTTCGCGGAGAAGAAACTCCTCGAGCCTCACATTCACGTGCAATGGATCGCGTTCGTGTAGGTCAAATGCCTTACCCCCTGCCCAGGCTCAATTAGCCTTCGCGTTCGCGTGGCCAGGACCGCGTTCGCGAAGGGAAGACCCCCCAACACCTCGCGTTCGCGACCTGGGCTACGCGTTCACGTAGAAGGAATTTCCTTCAGCAAAAATTAACACATCGTGTTCGCGAGGGTCCTCCCGCGAACGTGAAGAAGGGCATACCAGAATACCAACAGCTGGAAAACCTGCAACTTTTCCTATGTCCAAAACCTTCTGAAACACACCCGAGCCCTCGGGGCTCCTAACCAAACATACGTACTAATTCAATGACATCATATGAACTTATACGTGCGATCAAATCGCCAAAATAACAACATTAACATTGAATTAAACCTCAAAATCAAAGAATTATCTCAACTTCTTAAAACATCCGTTTTAGCAATTTAGGTTCGAATCACGTCAAATGACATCTGTTTTTCACCAAATTTCACAAAAACATCTTAAATTATATATAAGACATGTACCGGGCGACGGAACCAATAATACGGGCCCGATACCATCATATTTTAATCAAATTTTATTTCAAATTCCTTTAAACAATTTCAGAAAACAATTTTCTTTAAAAATTTATTTCTTGGGCTTGGGACCTCGGAATTCGATTCCGGGCATACGCCCATGTCCCATATTTTCCTACGGACCCTCCGGGACCGTCAAATTACGAGTCTGGGTCCGTTTACCCAAAACATTGACCGAAGTCAAATTAATTCATTTTACAGTCAAAACTTATCATTTTTCACAGATTTTCACATATAGGCTTTCCAGCTACACGCCCGGACTACACACGCCAATCGAGGTGATGCTAAAAGAGGTTTTTAAGGCCTCAGAACACAGAATTTTATTTTAAAACAAGTGATGACAAACAACCGTTCGTCCTCGAACGGACAGAAGAAGGAAGTACCTGAGTCGGGGAAAATATGGGAATAACGGCTCCACATATCGGACTCGGACTCCCAGGTCGATGCCTCAGGAGGCTGACCTCTCTACTGAACACGAACAGAAGAAAAACTCTTCAATCTCAACGAACCTGCCAGTCTAGAATAGCCACCTGCTCCTCCTCATCAAACAAGTCCTTGTCTAACTGGACAGTGTTGAAATCTTGCACGTGGGATGGATCGCTGTGATATTTCCGGAGCATGGACACATGAAACACTGGATGCACAGCTGATAAGCTCGGTGGCAATGCAAGTCTATAAGCCACCTCTCCCACTCGATCAAGAATCTCAAACGGGCCAATAAACCTAGGGCTAAGCTTTCCCTTCTTCCCAAACCTCATCACGACCTTCATAGGCGACACTCGGAGCAATACCCGCTCACCGACCATGAAAGCCAAATCTCGAATCTTGCGGTCGGCATAACTCTTTTGCCTGGACTGAGCTATACGAAGCCTATCCTGAATGATCCTGACCTTGTCCAAGGCCTCCTAAACCGGATCCGTACCCAACAACTGAGCCTCTCCTGGCTCAAACCATCCAACTGGAGACCAACACCGCCTACCATATAAAGCCACATAAGGAGCCATCTGAATACTCGACTGGTAGCTGTTGTTATAGGCAAACTCTGCTAAAGGCAAAAACTGATCACACGAGCCTCCAAAGTCAATCACACATGCTCGGAGCATATCCTCAAGAATCTGAATGGTCCGCTCGGACTGTCCGTCCGTCTGAGGATGAAATGCTGTGCTCAACTCAACCTGTGTGCCCAACTCGCACTGAACTGCTCTCCAGAAGTGCGAGGTAAACTGCATACCTCAGTCCGAAATGATAGATACAAGCACACCACGAAGACGAACAATCTCACGGATATAGATCTCAGCTAACCTCTCGGATGAATAGGAGGCTGCCACAGGAATGAAATATGCTGACTTGGTCAGCCTATCAATAATGACCCATACTGCGTCGAACTTCCTCCTAGTCTGTGGGAGTCCAATAATGAAATCCATAGTGACCCGCTCCCACTTCCACTCGGGAAGCTCAATCCTCTGAAATAAACCACCAGGCCTCTGATGCTCATACTTAACTTGCTGATAATTCAAACACCGAGCCACATATGCAACGATATCTTTCTTCATTCTCCACCACCAATAATGATGCCGCAAATCCTGATACATCTTCGTAGTGCCCGAATGAATAGAGTACCGGGAGCTATGGGCCTCCACTAAAATCAACTCCCGAAGCCTATCCACATTAGGCACACAAACTCGACCCTGTAATCTCAAAACTCTATCATCATCTAAAGTAACCTGCTTGGCACCTCTGCGCTGCACCATGTCTCTAAGGACACACAAATGGCGATCGTCATACTGCCAATTACAGATACACTCCAATAATGAAGAACGAGCAACTGTGCAAGCTAACACACGGTTGGGCTCAGAAACATCCAACCTCACGAACTGATTGGCCAAGGCCTGAACATCCAAAGAAAGTGGTCTCTCACCGACCGGAATATAAGAAAGACTGCCCATACTGGTTGACTTCCTACTCAAAGCATCAACCACCACATTGGCCCTTCCCGGATGATATAAGATAGTTATATCATAGTATTTTAACAACTCCAACCACCTCCTCTACTTCAAATTCAACTCCTTTTACTTGAACAAATACTAAAGGCTCTTGTGATCCATGAACACCTCACATGCCATGCCATATAGATAATGCCTCCAAATCTTCAACGCGTGAACAATGGCTGCCAACTCCAAATCATGAACCGGATAGTTCTTCTCATGAATCTTCAATTGCCGCGAAGCATAGGCAATGACCTTGCCATCCTGCATCAACACTGCACCGAGTCCAATACGAGATGCATCACAATAAACTGTATAAGGCCCTGAACCTGTGGGCAAAACCAACACCGATGTCGTAGTCAAAGCTATCTTAAGCTTCTAAAAGTTCGCCTCACACTCGTCCGACCATCTGAACTGGGCACCCTTCTGGGTCAACCTGGTCATCGGGGCAGTGATAGATGAGAACCCCTCCACGAACCGACGATAGTAGCCTGCCAATCCCAAGAAACTCCGAATCCCTAGTTGATGCTGGCCTAGGCCAGTTCTTGACTACCTCAATCTTCTTCGGATCAACCCGAATACCCTCTACAGATACAACATGACCCAGAAATGCAACTGAACTCAGCCAAAACTCGCACTTCGAGAACTTAGCATATAACTGACTATCCCTCATGGTTTGAAGAACCACTCTGAGATGCTGCTCGTGCTCCTCTTGGCTGCGGGAATATATCAAAATATCATCAATGAGGACTATCACGAATGAGTCCAAATAAGGCCTGAACACTCAGTTAATCAATTCCATAAAAGTTGCTGGGGCATTTGTCTACCCGAATGACATAACCAGGAACTCATAGTGCCCGTACCGAGTGCGAAAAGCTGTCTTAGGGACATTAGATGCCCTAATCCTCAACTGATGGTAGCCAAATCTCAAGTCAATCTTCGAAAATACCTTGGCACCCTGAAGCTGATCAAACAAATCATCAATCCTTGGCAACGGATACTTATTCTTGATTGTAACCTTGCTCAACTGCCGGTAATCAATACACATCCTCATCGACCCATCATTCTTCTTAACAAACAACACCGGCGCACCCCAAGGCGAAACACTGGGTCTAATGAAACCCTTCTCAAGCAAGTCTTGCAACTGTTCCTTCAACTCTTTCAACTTAGGCGGAACCATACGGTACGACGGGATAGAAATGGGCTAAGTGTCTGGAGCCAAATCAATGCAAAAATCAATATCCCTGTCAGGTAGCATACCTGGCAAGTCTGAAGGGAATACCTCGGGAAACTCACGAACAATGGGCACAGAATCAATGGAAAGGACCTCAGCACTAGAATCACGAACATATGCCAAATAGGCCAAATACCCCTTCTCGACCATACGTTGAGCCTTAACATAAGTGATAACACTGAGAGTACAATGACTAGGAGTCCCTCTCCACTCTAAATGAGGCAAACTCAGTAAAGTTAAGGTCATAGTCTTGGCATGACAGTCCAAGATAGCGTGGTAAGGTGATAACCAGTCCATCCCCAATATAACATCGAAATCGACCATGTCCAGAAGCAACAAATCTACTCGAGTCTCAAGACCCCCAATCACAACTAGACAAGAGCGATGGACTTGATCTACCACAATAGAATCACCCACCGGTGTAGACACATAAATAGGAACACTCAATGAATTACTAGGCATGACTAGATATGGTGCAAAATAAGATGACACATACGAGTATGAAGACCCTGGATAAAATAACACTGGAGCCTCTCTATCACAAACCAGAACCGTACCTGTAATAACCGCATCTGAAGCCTCAACCTTGGGCCTGGCTGGAAGATCATAACATAAGGGCTGGGGCCCACCACCCTAAACTAGCTCTCTGGGATAGCTTGCTACTGGCTGGCCTCCACCTCTGGTGGCCTGAGCTCCACCTCTAGTACCTCTACCTCCACCTCTAGCACCTCTACCCCTACCTCTAGCGAGCTGGGTGGGCTGTGGAACACTTGGTGCTTGAACTATGGCACGAGAACACTGATGCTGAGAGCTACTCGGTACTCGAGGGCAAAACTTAGCAATGTGATCCATATCACCACAAGTGTGACAAGCTCTCGGCTGTTGAGACTGCTGACCCTATCGACTTGAATGACCATCCCGGAAACTCTGAAATGGCAGTGCACTGATATGAGCAGGTGGTGCACTGTAGGATTGTTGATCAGAATACTACATCTAGGGACCATGGCCACCTGAAATACTGTGAGAAACCTAGAGCACTGACTGAAAAGGCCTAGGAGGATGGCCTCTACCACACAAATCTCTACCTCCAAACGAGGTACCACTGAATCAGCCTGAATGACGGGACCTCTTGTCTAACCCATGACCACCTCCCTATGATAGAACCATCTCCACTCTCCTGACCACATTGGCCGCCTCCTGAAAAGTAATCTCACTCCCAGCCTCCCTAGCCATCTGAAGACGAATCGGCTGAACAAGACCGTCAATAAATCTCCTCACTCTCTCTCTCTCTCTCTCTCGGTGGAAAGTATGATGAGAGCATGGCGATCCAAATCGATGAATCTGGTCTCATACTGGGTAACAGTCATGGAACCCTGCTGGAGACGTTCAAACTGCCTCCGATAGGCATCTCTCTGAGTAATGGGGAGAAGCTTCTCCAGGAATAGCTGTGCAAACTGATCCAAAGTCAAGGCTGGCGGATCCAGACAAGCAAAAAGTGGCAAAATTGACCCCATTGGTCTCAACTATCCCCATGTTCCTGAGAACCTCATGACAACTGTCTAGATAATCCTGTGGATCCTCAGTAGATGCTCCGCTGAAAGTAGTAGTGAAGAGCTTGGTGAACCTATCCAACCTCCATAAAGCATGGGCAGACACAGCTACTCCATCACCGGTCTGAGCTACCACACCTGGCTAAACTGCTTCAACTGGCTAAACCGCTGGAGTCTGAATCTGGGGAGCTACCTGCTCTGGAGTGCGAGTAGCAAGAGTCTGGGCTCCTCCTCCAGCCTGAGAGACGGTCGGTGCTATAGGAAGCAAGCTTGCCCAGGTGACACTCTCCATAAGGCTCACTAGACGGACCAGAGCATCCTAAAGAACTGGGGTAGCAATAAACCCCTCTAGGACCTGAGCTGGGCCTACCAGAACTGCTGGGGCCGGAACCTCAGCATCAAAGTCAACCTGAGGCTCCGCCACTGGTGCTGTTGCACAGGGCTGAGCTCTGCCCCTGCCTCAGCCTCTAGCATGGCCTCGACCTCGCCCTCTGCCCCTCGTGGGAGCTGCTACTGGGGGCTCGGGCTGTTGAGCGGTGGATGAGGAAGCGCATGTTCTCGCTATCTACGAAAAAACAGAGTAGAAATTCAATTAGCATTGAGAAACAAAACCACACAACGAAAAAGAACAAATGTGAAGTTTTCCTAACTCTATAGCCTCTGGGGGATAAATACAGACGTCTCCGTACCGATGCCTCAGACTCAACTAAGCTTGTCTGTGGACTGTGAGACCCATGTAACCTAGAGCTCTGATACCAACTTATCACGACCTAGTTTTCCCACCCTCGGGAGTCGTGATTGCACCTACTGATGAGATCTAGGCAAGCCAATCTTTAACTACTTACTTCATTACCAAATTACTTCTTTATAACAAATATAAGGCGATAACATGAAAACAACGAAACTTTACATAAATAAGCGGAAAATAACATTTAAACATCTGAAATCTGCATCTACTACAATTACTTAAGTCTCAACCACCCAAAACCTGGTGTCACAGTGTCACAGACTGTCTAAGATTGCTACATACAAAGGCTGAAGAAAATGACAATACACTATTTCTGAATAAAAGGAAAATGAAACAGGAAATAGGAGTAGAGGAGATGTCAGGGCATGCGAACACCTGCAGGTCTACCTTGGGTCTCCGCACGGACTGAAGGTAGCCTCCACACTACGGTCCAAAAGCTGCTCCGGGATCTGCACATAGTGCAGAGTGTAGTGTCAGCATAACCGAAACCATGTGCTAGTAAGTGTCTAGCCTAACCTCGGCGAAGTAGTGACGAGGCTAGGACTAGACTACCAAACAAACCTGTGCAGTTCAAATATGTATACAGCAGAAAAGAAATACAGAATTAACCAGCCAATATGGGAGGTGGAGCATGTTGTGGGGGAGATAACAATTCTGAATAAAAAGACATCAAGTAATGAAAGAACAACATAACTCGGATATCAACAAATAATCAGAAATCAACAAATGCACGACATCACACTTCGTGTTTTTACTCTCGTCCTCACCAAAGCAATTATATAATAAAAGTGTGCATGGCATCACCCTTTGTGCTTTTACTCTCTTTCCTCACCATATAATCAATTAAATCGGCAAGGAATGGTAAATCGTGCGGCACGGTATCACCCTTCGTGCTTTACACTCTTTCCTCACAATCGTACAAGGCATCACCCTTCGTGTTTTACACTCTTTCCTCACAAAAACAAACAATACACGACATCACCCTTCGTGCTTTAACACTCTTCCTCACTCAAACAACAATCACAAAGAATGGGGTAAGGGAATAAACAAGATTATAATAGGAATCCCGGTAAGGGAACAACAATTCAACAATTAAGTCCCGGCAAGGGAGCAACATCAATAATATCAACATCCCGACAAGGGAGATCACCAATAAAGCAACAATATCCCGACAAGGGAACAATTTAATGACTTCTTTCTCTTATTCACTTTTACTTCACAAATCACTTTACCACCTCAGCCAATGCTCCAAAGGGGTCAATTAACTCATATACTTTCACAATTCGTAATATAACTTGAGTCAATGCTCCTCGATGTTCAAAGATCACAATTCCTTTCACAAACTTTTCCACAACAAATAGAAATCACCTCTAAAGCATGGATAATACAACGAAGTCAGAAAAAATCACAATATAAGACTCACAGGCATGCTTGACACCAACATATAGATACTTGTCACCATGCCTATACGTCGTACTCAACAAGAAGCAAATGGCAAATGGGACACAACTCCTAATCCCTTAAGCTAAGGTTAGACCAAACACTTATCTCGAACTTCCACGGCCAACTCAAGCCTCAAACACTGCTTTCCCTTTTGAATTTAGCTGCAAATCAATCGTATCTAGACATAATCGATTTAATAACATCAATAAACGCTAAACAATCCAATTCCAATGCTTAATTATAGCTTTCTAATCATTCTTCCCAAAAAGTCAAAAATTAACCCCCGGCTCACTTGGTCAAAACACATGGTTCGGACCAAAACCCGATCATCCGATCACCCATTCACCCACGAGCCCGAATATATAATTTGTTTTGAAATCCGACCTCGAAACAATGTCAAATTCCCAAATAATCAAAAAGCCCTAACTCTACCCAAATCCCCACTTTTCTACCCTTAATTTCATGTTTTAAACCTAGAAATCTAATGGTTGATGATAAAAATGGAAGGAAACAAGTCAAAGATTACTTACCTAAGAGGTTATGGTGAAGAAGCTCTTCAAAAATTGCCCCAAGAGGTGTAGAGAAGAAGAATTTATGAAATTTAGGTTAAGTCCCGTAATGCTACTATTTCTGAACTTTTAAAAATAACTGGGAACGAAATTACTCTTCGCGTTCGCGACAAGTCTATCGCGTTCGCGATGGGTTAGGCCTGCTAGGCCTTCGCGTTCGCGGAAGGCGGCTCGCGTTCGCGGAGTATAAACTCCTTGAGCCTCGCGTTCGGGTAGGTCAAATGCCCCACCCCTTGCCTAGGCTCAATTAGCCTTCGCGTTCGCATGGCCAGGACCGCGTTCGCGAAGGGAAGACCCCCCCCTCCCCCAACACCTCGCGTTCGCGACCTGGGCTACATGTTCGCGTAGAAGGAATTTCCCTCAACAAAAATTAACACATCGCGTTCGCGAGGGTCCTCCCGCGAACGCGAAGAAGGGCATACCAGAATACCAACAGCTGAAAAACCTACAACTTTTCCTAAGTCCAATACCTTCCAAAACACACCCGAGCCCTCGGGGCTCCTAACCAGACATACGTACTAACTCAATGTCATCATACGAACTTATTTGTGCGATCAAATTGCCAAAATAACATCATTAACATTGAATTAAACCTCAAAATCAAAGAATTACCTCAACTTCTTTAAACATCTGTTTTAGCAATTTAGGTCCGAATCACGTTAAATGACATCTGTTTTTCACCAAATTTCACAGAAACATCTTATATCATATATAAGACCTGTATCGGGTGCCGGAACCAAAATACGGTCATGATACCATCATGTTTTAATCAAATTTCATTTCAAATTCCTTTAAACAATTTCAGAAAATAATTTTCTTTAAAAATTCATTTCTCGGGTTTGGGACCTCGGAATTCGATTCCGGGTATACGTCTATGTCCCATATTTTCCTACGGACCTTTCGGGACCGTCAAATCATGGGTCCGGGTTCGTTTACCCAAAATGTTGACCAAAGTCAAATTAATTCATTTTACTGTCAAAACTTATCATTTTTCACAGATTTTCACATATAGGCTTTTCGGCTACACGCCCGGAATGAGCACACAAATCGAGGTGATTCTAAAAGAGGTTATTAAGGTCTTAGAACACAAAATTTCATTTTAAAACAAGTGATGACCTTTTGGGTCATCACATGAAATCAACGGTCCATATCCCTTCCCCGTATTTTAATTAACCAAACTCCTAACCCTAACTCTCATTCAATCAAACCCGCCACCTCTGTATTCTCTCATATCCTCCCCTTCTCTCTTTGTCAATCCCTAACGTTGTTACCATACTCTTGTGATTCCTATCCAAAAATGGAATCATCTCTTGATTCCTTACCATATCTGGCCTTACCTCTTCGCCAGCTACTCGTTTTGATGTTACTCAAACTGGTTTGCCTCAAATGGCAAGTTGATCTCAAGAGATTCAAACTAGATTTGGTTCAAAATATCTTATATGTTGGTTATTTCCATCTATATTCATCCTAACCTCTGTAAGTATGAATATTTTTCGCATGGTTCAGTTAGGGTTTTGAGACCTCTGGTTCAAACCAGATTTTGGTTCATTTTGGTTCGCTTTAATGTCATCATTTACCTTGTTACTTACAAATCCGTCTATTTTTGGTTGAATCTTTTAATTACCCTCAAAATTAGGGTTTAGATCTCTCCAGATCTGAAATGATTTTCATTTTAAGTATTTTTTTCCTTTAATGATTCGATATCCCTGTCTCTCCGTTCTATATTTTCTCTATGCTTCTAACCGATTTTATTCACCCTAAAATTAGGGTTTTGGTTTTCAAAAAATGAACCAAATCTATTGTTTCATCTCTATGTATCTATCATAGTCCCTTCATTACTTCTGACCCTAGTTATTTTCGTCTATATGTTTTGTATTTCTGCCTATTTTTTAAGGTTTTGATTATTTAATTACTTCTCTTAATGTTTTTGTCCTTAATTCTGGTGTTAATTGCTGGCTAGTTTTATTTACACCAAAATTAGGGCTTTTGAAATCTTTACTGAGATTTTAATCTTTCCCTTATCGTATGTACTGATATTTCCTTATTTTGTTTGACTTACCTGTTCTCATCACTCCCTACCTTATTTGATCCGGCATCTTGACTATTTGATTGATTCTGTATAATATTTTTCTTAACCTGAATAGTACTAACCTGATTTTATGCTATTATGTTATGTTAATTGATTGATGCCGACTTAAATTGATTGTGAAATTATTCTCATTCCTTGTTTATGCATGATTGACTTATTACCTTATTTGTGTGCTCTAACTCAGTGCCATTTAAACCCTTCCACGTTCCCCTTTAGACAAGACTGGAACTCTCCTATTTTCACTACTAAAACTTAAGCTCTCTCTCTTACTCCTGTTCTGATTTCTTCATTAAGTGGCTATTGTTTGGCCGGCTGAAAGCCAAGGCCAAATTACTCTGGAATTTAACTATTATTGTACCTTTACTTGCTTTCTTCTTAACTGGTATGCCCTAACCTTTACAATTTCCTTCTCTATGTTTTGTGTGACTAGCCTGGTTCAATTCCTAGCATGATTCTGTCCTTTATATGGTAATTAGATAATACTGTTAACTTAAGGCTAAGGTACTTAGCATAATAGGAATCCTCTCATAAGTTAGTTTAAGATTCGATGTGTTTGTTAGTTTTAGACCTGTTCTGAACTATGAGCATGTAATCAAGTATGTTTGTGCTTAATTCATATGCCATGTCTGTGCAATTCACATGTTTCTACCTAATTGCTTCTGTGACTAAGCCATGGCTGTTTTAAATACTAGCATAAGCACTTAACATAATCAGACTTCACTATGTTTGTATTGTATGTTGAACCTAAACCTTGTTTATTTCTTGGAGAAGTTCTGCCTGCAACTCTGTATTGTGAACTTTCTCTCTTCTGAAAATTGAACTATTTCAAAACTTCCCCCCTTACCATTTATGCACTAGATTTCAAAGCCCTACTCTTAGTCATTTAGGTTCTCACCACCCCTCAGTGTGAGCACTGCCTAGGGTCCTTGAGACACCTTTGAACTTTAACATATTGGGGCTGGTTTTTCCAATTTTTAAGAACTCTGTGTTGAATGTGTGGTTCTGGTGTGAGCATTGCCCGGGGTCCCTGAGGCTCTTTGAGAACTTTGACACACTGGAAGCCTGGTTTTAATGTGATGTGAATGGATCACTGCTATGCTTCAGAGTTGTTTGTTTGAAGGCCTGGTTCCCAGGTTTAGATTGGGCCTATGAAGGCTCCCTATAGTGTAATCATTATTGTTATGTAATTTATTCATTCTGGGCTATAATAATCTCTGTAATAACAGATTTTGGATTAATTAGTAAAAGCTGGGGGTCTATTCTTATATCTTTTGTTAAATTTGGGTAGAAATCCTGCCTATAGGACTTAATTATGTTGATTGAATTATGTGGATATTGTGCTATGTTTAGAGATCCTGCCTATAGGATTTTTCATGATCATTTGCATGCTAGAAACCCTGCTTATAGGACTTCACATTTGATTCTACATTAGAAATCCTGTTCATAGGATCTACACATATTTTCATCTTAATGTGCATTAGTGACCATGCCTATAGGACCTTGTTTGTTTGAGTCAATTATACTTCCTGGCATTCTGTTAATTTCTGTCAAAATACGATTAATAGATATCATGCCTATAGGAATAAAAACTAGTTTCAAACCTAGAAATCATGCTTATAAGATTAAAAACAAATAGATATCATGCCTATAGGGTGAAATTAGTTATGAAACTTAGAAATACTGCCTGTAGTAGTTTAAATCAAGTCAGTAATTAAAATCATGCCTATAGGGGGTTTAAATCAAGTCAGCTATTAGAAGTCATGCCTATAGGAGTTTAAAATAATTCAGCAATTAGAAAGCGTGCCTATAGGATCTAAAAGGAATAAAACTGTCTTTATGAGTTAAAATTAGTGCTACACTTAGAAATCATGCCTATAGGTCTGTAATTGACAAACTCGTAGAAATCATGCCTACAGGATCCTGTTAGTCAATTCTGTATTCAAGCGCTCTTGTAAATCACTTAGGCAATGTATCCGCAAGACTCACTAATGATTCTGGGTTTAAAACTATGACATACTACTGCCTGAAAGCCCAGATCCATAAAATCAGTAGGCAAACAAATAGGTCTGGATGCTGGTCTTAATAAAATTGTCTTTATACCATGTTTTCTCGCATAGATATCTTGCCTATGGGATTTCTAAATTAATAAGTTTGCTAGTTCAATTGTGTGCTTTGTTGCTTATGTGTGGAGGTTAATATGAGCCTATACTTGCTCTTTATCTGAAAGTCCTATTTGTTTTTTGTGTGTCACCTAGATTTCACATTTTCAAGTAACATAGGTTGGTCTAGAACCATCCCAAATAGAGGACCTAATACTTCTAGGACCATAGGTAAGGGACGGGTAGCTCACGCGTAGGGTATGGTTTAGAATCAATTAGTGTGCTTAAGTAATAACTTAAAGATATTAATTGGGTAGTAAAGGAGATGATAGCCCATGCGCTAATGCTATGATAAAACCTTGATCCGAGGGAAGTTGCAAAGCATTGCATGGAATTATCCTATAGGCTAAAAAATTTAGGACCACCCCTTATCCCCTGTTTAATAAATTGAATATTATATTTGTCCAAATTGTTATCTCCCTCATAGACTAATTCATATAATTGAGTTTGGTCGGGACCCACCGTTGTGAACCTCGAGGGGTGCCTAACAACTTTCCCTCAAGGTAATTTCGAGAGTTTACCCGATCTCTGGTGATGCAAACTGGTTATCTGAGTTAATTGGTCTAGGTTCCCTAACGCACCTTAATTCGTTAGGTGGCGACTCTTTCAAATCCAATTCCCTACCCTCACGGTAAAGGAGTTGTCCCAGAAATGTCGAAACCCGATTTCACGAGAATAAGGGGGTGTGACATTCAGCCTTCTTTGATGTTCCCTAGAAGGCTTATGCCCCTCTTCCAAGAGAATTTTATGCATGCAAAAGGCTGGATTGATACCCTTAATGTCTACCATGGTCCAACCAATAGTTGTCTTACATTCCTATAACACCTGTAAAGTTGTTCTACCTGCACAACTAACAAACCATATGAGATAATAACAAGTAAAGTAGAGTTAGGTCCTAAGAAAGCATACCTAAGGTGGACTGGAAGCGGTTTCAGGTCCAACTGTGGTGGCGCCTATATTGATAGCTTCGTAGGTGGTTTTTTTTTCTTCTAAGTGTAAGGGCTCAAATTAAGGTTCCCTTTCCAAAAACCTTGACCTTCAAGAGCCATAACCCATTCTGCCCACTTTTCACCATCAACTTCTTTTAAATTCATCAAGGAAGCTTCTAATGGGTCTCTAACATGGAGAGTCTCTTACTCCTCTTGTAGTATCACATCAATTGTCTCTACTCACGAACAATTTGCAAACTCGCTGGGTCTCCTCATAGAGTGTTGAACATTGAATATTATTTCTTCATCCTTCAATCTCATATTTAGCTCTCCAGTCTCAAAGTTAATCAATGCTCTCCTAGTAGCCAAGAATGGCTTTAAAAAAATTATGGATATTTTTTTCATCAACCTAGCAGTCAAGAATAACAAAATCAGCAGGAAATACAAACTTCCCTACTTGAACGAGTACATCATCCATAATTCATATTGGCCTTTTAACTGTGCGATCAGCCAGTTACAACAACATTAAGGTTGGTCTAGCTCTTCCAATTCCTAATTTTGTTTAAATTGCCAAAGGCATCAAGTTAATACTAGCCCCCAAGTAACACAATCCTATAACAAAAGTATAACTTCTAATTGTGCATGGGATTGTAAAACTACCGGGATCAGACAACTTTTGAGCGATAGGCCTTGTCACTACCGCACTATAAGTTTGAGTCAGAGTCACATTAGGCATGTCCTGGAAGTCAAACTTTCGAGACATCAAATCTTTCATCCTTTTAGCGTAGCCTGACATTTCCCTCAAAACTTCTATCTGAGGAATATTCAATTGAATTTGACTTAGCATTTCCATGGATTTTATGTATTGATCATCTTTTTTTTGCTTTGCCAACCTTTGAGGGAATAGTGTCGGAGGTTGCTTTTGTCCACTGATCTATGTTCTTTCCTGATAAGAAGTCCTTTTTAGTACCATCTTCGAGAATTATTAAGTTTCTTTCTCGTTACCCTTGTCAACTTGTGCTTGTTCAATTACAACCTCTGTGAGCTCTATCAATTCATCTACCTCGAGTGGCATTGGAATAGGTGGCGTTCTTTCTCTATTAGATTGAGAAAATTCTTGCTCTTTGTCCAAATACCTTTCATTCCTGAGACTCACTACCATTAGTCGGTTCAGGTTCTATTCTTTTGGATTGATGTTTGTATCGACGGGCAATGTTCTTTGTAGGAGATTGTTCAAATCCATGGACAACTGGACTAACTAAGTTTCAATGCATTTAATAGCCGATTCATGTACGGCTAACTTTTCTTGCTTCTTTCCATTAGTCTCAATGAGTTGTTGCAGCATGCCCTTGATTTCTATCATATTGTTGTCTTCTTGTGTGGTCATCTGCTGCTGATGAGGTTATTGGTAAGCAAAATTTTGTTGGTGTTGTTGATTGTAACCAGGTTGCCTTTGATAGGCACAACTTGGACATGTGGTCATGCTCCCCTAGGATTGTTATTGTATTGTTGCTGGGCTGGGATGGCTGTACTACTGATTCTGATGTCCCCATTGTTGTCCACCTTGTCTTTGATCCCCAAAATTATTTATGTAATTCATGTATTCTTTGAATCCCTGGTTATTAGTTTCTGTACTCCATGAGCAAACATACGGCTGACAGATGCAAGGAGTGCATAGGCCTCCATTTTTGTGTCAACAATGTGAACCTGTTTTGTGCCCGTCTCGTCAATTTTCTTTGTCAACAAACTCATATGTCATTAGAGTGGCTGTGTTTTTTGCATTTGTATTATTTGGGTTAAGAGCAAGAGAATGCACTATTGTAGTAACTGTTGTATCTCCCATCATCCAGCCTGAATTTTGAGCCATCTTGTCAAGAAGAAAATTACACTCTCTGAATGATTTTCTCAACAATATACTCTCGACTGAAACATCTAAATTAGCCTTTAGACGGTCAGCAAAACACATATAGAATTTCTATCCTAGCATCTGATCCGGGATGCCATGGTGGGGACACTTCACCAATATACCCTTGAACCTTTCCCAGGTTTCTTTCAAAGTTTCAGTTGGTTGTTGCCTGAACTGCAATATCTCATCAATTTGCTTTGCAGTCTTATTTGCTGGATAAAATTTGTTTAATAACTGCTTGACTAGTTCATCCTAAGTAGCAATGGAGTTTGTTGGGAGTGATTTAGCCATGTGTGAGCCTCCCCAATCACTGAGAATGGAAATAGTAACAATCTAATTGCTTCGGGTGTCACATTCGGTTGTCTATGGGTGACACAAATTAATAGAAAATTCTTCAGATGTTGTTGTGGGTCTTCGATGTAAGACCCGGAGAACAACCTCTTGTTCTGTAGCAAATGCAGCATGTTGTTTGTAATTTGAAAAGTTTTTGCCTGTATCTGAGGTATTGCAATTGCATTTACCAAATTATCAGCGGTTGGTTGCGCCCAATCATATAGATTAGCCTCCGGCACAAGGGGTGCTACCACTCTGATGTTTGGGTCAACTTTGTTATTTCTATTGTTCCTGTTGTATTTCTTGATGTCAATCGTTTCTATTTTGATTTGTTCGTTTTGTTTTAGTTTTTCTTTGCCCTTCTTGTTAGCTTGATTCAATGTCCTTGATGCTTTCTCGGATCTGAGAGACCTTCAAATAGTTCACAAGTTCTCAAGGAGCATCTAGGCATGCACCTTAGGCATAAAATAATTCAAACGTGATAATTTCAATAGAAATATTTTTAGCACCACGAAAAATTGATCTAAACTAAAAATACTAGCAATTGTTTCAAGTTGTAATGAATAACACCATTAGTTCCCCATCAACGATGCTAATATTTAATCACGCCCAACTATGCCTTATAAAAAAGACTAAGCGGTCGCTTAAAAATAATCTGGTTCAAGAGTCCGGAGTCGAATCCTACAGAGAACTAATCTATTTGCTATAACTTTTCAGTATCACTAATAATATGCTCAGTCAACTTTTAGAGTTCAAGACTTGATTTATGATTAACAAAATTTACTTAACTAAGAAAAAATGGCAATAAAAATTATAAACAAGCGAGAATAAGATTAAATCAAAGATAAAAAGGTCTAGGGTTTATGATTTTCCCAATTGTCGGATTAGTTCCTAACACGTTAGTTATAATTTAATAGAAGTGTTTTCTCGAACTACTCTAGTTGATAATTCGTACAGCTCATAATGATCACACCAAATCTTCATTATCTTTAATCTCACTTTTAAATCTTAGTAATTAATCTCTTAACTTACTCGAAAGTGGCGTTGTTCAACAACAATCTAATCAAGTGTTCTCTCTCAAGTAACACAAGATAACTAGACACATTTAACTAGTGGCCCTTCAATTAACAACAAGAAGCATATAATTTAATAATTAGAGAGTAAAATGGCTCAATTATACCAATACGCAGTTAAGAATTCATCAAACAATTGGTTCAATCAAGCCTTAGATGACGGGTTTAGCTACTCATAATATTATATAAGATTACAATATAAAAAGTCATAACCAACAATAGAAATATGAAGTAGAAAGTGAAAAACTCGTAGAAGAATTCTCCGCCTTGCTCTTGCGTGTTCTTGCCTCCCAAAATATTGTGTGGCCCTTCAAAAACGGCTTCAAATTGTATTTAAACCGAATACGGTTGATGTGGGGTGTCCTTGATCTCTCTTAATTCGAAAAGAAAAGGTTGAGTCGGGTCCTGGGGGTTGGTGCAACGCGTTACCCCTAGGCACGCTCCTAACTTTTTTTTCTTCTTTGTTTCTTTCGCGTACTGGGGGATGGTGCCAAAATGTCGTACACTGGTTTTGATTCAATTCTTAGGTCATTTCGCACATATCTTTCATGCAATGCACCAATTGTGGCACGCTCCCACTTCTTGCATCTCTACTTCTTTTTGCATCAAATAATCTAATTAATTCTTGCCAACTTCTATCCAAATTCATTCATACACACAATAAACACGTAATGAACATATTCACGTTTGTAAGCATTTGATCTCCCTATTCTCACACAAAATGATATGAAACTATACTCAAAATTGTGCATTTTTAGTCATTTATCAAAAGTCATTAACAATGGTGTACTCTTCAAATTCAAACTCTATAATAACGAAACCTCCTTGGTTAAGAGAACAAGGAGTAGCGCATTTTGTAAACATTAATTATTGACACACGACTATAAGTTTTTTCTAAATTACTGACTTCTATGAATAGTTGTAGTAGGACCATAATTATTAGTTGTGCTCAAGTCATACGGATTCAAGATTTGAAGGTTAGAGGATGCACTTTTAGATTCAACCAAAATCTGTTCTGCATATAAGGTGTCCACTACTAATATATCACTATTTTCTAAAGACATATATATATATATATATATATATATATATATATATATATATATATATATATTGTCGAACTTTACGGGCGCCGATTACCCCTGTATATATATTATAGGTCCGCCTCTGATATGGATACACCTATAAATATATATTACGGGAAATGGACAAATTTTCAAAATTATTAATTGACTCTAGACTACAAGTCATTTCTAAATTAATTACTAACTTCTAAGATAACTTATAAATAGCTGTAGTAGAACCATAATTATTAGTTGTAGTTAAACTATATCTATAAGGATACACCTATAAATATATCATACGAGAAATGGACAATTGACAAATATCAAGATTTGTTTCAAGTAAGATATGTGGTGCCATAATGTTAAAGTAGTTTATAATACGGGGCACTTGTGATCTCAATCCCCCATCAATGGTGACACACAACTTTTCACTTTAATTTTATTGTACGACCTCGATTTCATGTACACTCAAAGTCACCATTTGGAAAAACTAGATAAAGGTTTCACAACCACAAATATGTGGATATTATTCGTTTTTAGCCCAAATCAAGAGAGTTATTTGCGATTTACGGGATACATTTAAGACGAACGAGCATCAGCCATATCCCTTCCTTAAAAGAAACCAAAAACCCTCCGTGAAAAAGAAACCAAAAAATATAAGAACGAGCATATATATATATTTTAAGTCGCTTGTGTTTTCTTTAGCAAATTATCCTTCTGTTATTTGATAATTCGATCATTTCTATAGTTAAAATCGCATATTTTATTTAAAACAAGCACAAGAGAAAAGCGCTTTTTATTTGCCCCAAAGGAAAGAGTAAAGACATGAGTCTTTTTTCTGTATCATATTATTAAGACAAAAATATTGCATTAAAAGGTATAGTATTATTCACACTTGCACAGTGAACAACATGTGCATGACATAATTAAACCCCACCAAGATATAGAAGTAAAACCCTTACATCAAAGGGAAGACTCACACACACACACGGATTATTTAGGTGCTCAGTATTAGAGGATAGAGCAAGCACACGAAGCTCATAACTTATATTTTAGAAGAAAACAAATTAAAGAGAGGTAAATATATATTATGAGAAAATTAGAAGAAATGATGTTTCTTCTCTCCCTCAACTTCCCCTTCTTCTTCCTTGGCTTCCTTCTTTTCATGGTGCTCATGAAATGCAAATCCACCTGCCCCAACTGCAGCTGCTGCTGCTATTTCTTCTTCTATCTTGTGTTTGTGTGCATGTTCTGGATCTTTCTCTGCCTTGTGCTTCTCATGCTGAAATTTTCATACCAAAATATGGAAGAAACAAAAAGGAATAGTTAACAACTCTATTAATCTTTCTAGATGAATGATTGATAGTGTAAATTCTTTTTACAATATCTAGAGTAAAAATCAAAATTTTCTTCAAATTGACCCATAATATTTGACTATGAGTCTATTTTAATCAATTTGATGTGACACTCTTTTCTTCTTACTCACTCATAAAAAAATGACACATTTCTATATTTAGTAACAACTTAATTTTAAATTTTTTCTTTTACCCTTAATGAGATAATTTTTAGCCAAATAAATTTCTATAAATTATTTTAAACCACAAGTTTCAAATTTTTTTCTTTATTTCTTAAATTTCATGTCCAGTCAAACACCTTCACATGAAGTGAGACGGAAAGAGTAGTAGTTTCTCTTATTCTCTTGGCTACTAATATCAATTTTTATTAAAAAATTTGACTTTCTAGTGAATTGTATTTTCTAGACAACTAACAAATTGTCAATGACTTTTATGAGACAACAAATAATTTTGTGACTTAGCTGATACAATAGGTAAAGTTCAATGACTTTAATTAACATAATTTTGTAACTTTACTGATACGACAATAAAGGCAGTCCGATGCACTGAGTTTCCGTTATGCGCGGGGTCCGGGGAAGGACTGGACCACAAGGATATAAAAGTTAAAACTGTAACATAAAACATTGTGTGAAAAATTACCAAGGCAAAGGCACCAGCAGCAGCAGCCCCAAGCCCTCCCACGTGTTCAAGATGTTTGTGGTGCTTTTTCTCTTTCTCATAATCCTCACCAGTTTTGCCTTCATCAGTAGTCTCTTCAAAATTAGTGGTCTCAGATGAGTAGGCAGCTCCTTTTCCATAGGTATCTCCTTCACCATAATTAGTTTTCTCTCCATAGGTAGTATCAGATGGAATATCTCCATAGCCAGTCTTGTTTTCATAGCCGCTATCTCCATAACTAGTCTTATTTTCATAGCCACTATCTCCATAGCTAGTCTTATTTTCATAGCCACTATCTCCATAGTTACCTCCCTCACCATAACTAGTTTTCTCTCCATATCCACTTTCTCCATAGCCAGTTTTCTCACCATATTTGTTATCCCCATAGTTATCTCCCCCACCATAACTAGTTTTCTCTTCATATGTATTCTCTCCATAGGTAGTTTTTTCAGTATCACCACCATATGGAGTTTCTCCATAGGTAGTTTTGTCTTCCTCCTTGTCCTTGTGGTGGAAGAGACCGAAGTGGTGCTTCTTCTCTTCAGCCATTTTGGTGATAAATGTGATGGTTGACGAGTTTTGAAAAAAGTAGTAGTACGTACAATATACTTGGGTGCTGTTGGGATGTTTTCTCTTGTTAATATTGAGTGGTATTTATAAGTGTTGGTTATAACTAGCTAGCCTATGAGTTTGGAACTTGAGTTAGTTGATGTGGGGACTAATTTGTTTGTCCAGTGTGTACGAGTTCTAATCCAATGTTCACACCTCTTTGCATGAAGGAAGTTTGTTACGTAAATTTTTAATTCCCATGTGGCGAAAATCGACGAATGCTTAATTGTTATGCCGACATGATACATGACTCGCATGCATATTCATTTATTGAGTTTTAGTGAGACAAACTTTATTTCCGTCATTATAGACTAACTAACTAATATATATATATATATATATATATATATATATATATATATATATATATATATATATATATATATATATATATAACACCATCTTTGCTGCGCATTTTTTCTAGCTAACATTAAGAATTAGATCAAACACTATAATGCAACAAAGAAAAGGAAGTGACGATAGAAACAACAAAAAAAGATAATGACAATTGAAGAATGAGCAACGAACTTATGTATGCCACCCACGTAACCTTCAAAACTCAAGTATCGTGGGAGGATTGATGTTTAGTCTTTAGAATACAATTAAACTTCTAAAATCATTCAAAAAGGGAAAAGAACGGGAAAAAGACTAAACAAATTACCATTTTCCTATGTTTTGAATTAGGTATCGTATGTATATAAGTTTTTCTCGGAAATACACGGTTTAGTCCTAGTCCTATATATGTCTGTGCCTTTGGCCTCAATATACTGGAGTCAGCCTCAACTTGTGTGTCGATAATCAAAGCTACACCTGTATGGGGCAAAATCGGTTAATGATAGTTGGGCGAATGACGAAGTGACGCATGGAACAAAAGATAGATGGGACGTGAGTCAGCAAACAGCTGGCACCAGATGTAATCATGCAATCGATACTGAATGAATCTCGAAGACGGAGTAGCCAATTAATAATGAAGATTCAAAGCATTTTCATTAGATAACATTCAACGAGCAACTGTTACAAAGAATATATGCATTTATAGCCAACAATTATGCAGCCATCAATGACGGTTTTATTCTCATTCAAGAGGAACTTGATTTGAGGATCTTGTCTCCCAGAACAGAGCTGTAAGTAGGAGGATTAGCATCCATTGTAGGGGTGGAAATATTTTGTACACAAAAAAGCTATATTCTGCTCCCATTTTATAATATTGTTCTCAGTCTTTGTTCTTGAATAATGTTCTCTTTTTGCCATTGGAAAGGCTAAATTCATACTCGGGCTTGTGTTTCCATTAGTTTTATTTCGTATTCTTGTTTCGGTTATTATTGTTTTCGTACTTTAGGACCAAATCGATTTATTTGTCTATAAACTACGTTACAAATCTAACTATATCATTTTATGGGTAAACAGTTTGGCGTCCACTGTGGGGCATTGACAATTGTGTAATTGCTTTGATCTATTTATCTATTACTGACAAATTTTGATTCCTTCCTTAGAAAAAGAAAGATAAGGTATGACAGCTAATGATGTCAATATTGTTTAAAATGTTGGAGTACACGGTCAACAAGAAGATGTGTTCACGCGTGATGATTCAATCAGTGAGCCCCACAACGAAGGGGATGAAACAACCTAGTTCGCGAAGGTCTGTATCCTCGACATGTGCGGGGCCCAACTCTTGATGATGCAAAGGATGAGCACGTTGTTGAAATAGTCAAAATCTTGAGGGAATAGAAAAAGGCAATTATGGATCGCCTCTCAAGGCAAGATTGGGTGATGACAAAATTGAAACATGTAGTATGGGGAGCTTCTAATAATGTGAACGGAAGGGGTCCAATTCCTCCCAGCATTCTCGCAAATCAAATGGCTCAGAAAACACATAACAACACCCCAAGAGAGGAGGTCAATTTCGACGAGGCCAGAGGTACCGGTAGTGAATTTGCGAACAACAATTTAAATAACCCTTTCAAAACCGAGCTCATAAGATTAATGAGAGAAATGAATGAATGAATGGATTAGAATGCAAAGGAATTTCGCTCTGATGGATCATATCACGGGGGTGCCGCCGATGTTAAAAGGATCAGATTTAAAGAAGTATATGTAGTTGCTGTTTAAACTATGTGCTGCATCGAAGTTAATCCCAAAGAGGTTTAAGATGTTGGATATACCAAAATATGATGTGACTTCGGATCCACAGGAGCACATCATGATATGACCTACACTACGACAGTAAAGGAAAACAACTTGGCCCAGCATTACATCGAATCGGTTTTGTTGAAGAAGTTTGGTGAAACCCTTACGAATGGTGACTTAGCCTGGTATTCCCTCTTATCAAAACATTCTATTGACCCTTTTGAAATGCTTGTAGATTCGTTTATCAAAGATAATGCTGGAGCAAGAAAGGTCCAAGCAAGGAAGGTGGATATATTCATGATATCTTAAAGAAAAGCTAAATTGTTAAGAGAGTTTGTGATCTGGTTCCGGAAAGAAATGATGTTGTTATCTGCGGTTCAAGATGAGTGGGCAACGGAGGCATTTACAAAGGGTCTCAACCTATTAAGCTCCGATAACTCACAAAAATTGCAGGAGAGCTTGCTCGAAATTCAGGCAACCATATGGGCAGATGTTTAATATCTCTATGAGTCAAAGATCAGAAGTGAAGATGGTCGACTTGGTTCCACGGTGTCTTCCAAAGGACGGAATCGTGATTGAAATCAAGATAAGTTTAAAAATGATTTTGATATAGATCGAATACACTCTAGAAGTCATTTTCAGCCTTATGAGAAGGCCGAAGGGCACGATAATAAAGGATTCCAGTCATCGAATAGGTTTATTTGCGATAGAAGGATGGATCATGGCCGGAGTAACAGATTGTTGTAGGAGAAAAAGGTGCCATGATCCTAAGATTCAGCGTATCCCCGGTTGTTTAATTACAATTTTAGTATCACCCTAGTGGAACTAGTGTCGCCCATGAGAAATATTAAAGAATTTAGGTTCCCAAAATCGATCTGATCGGATCCTAGCCAAAGGGATCCTAATCTATGGTGTGAATTCTATGGGACTCACGATAATAGGACTGGGGACTGCCGACATCTTCATGAAGAGGTGGAAATATTGTTAAAGAATGGTCACCTCGGGGAATTGTTAAGCGATCGCACCAAAAACAACTCTAAGAGAAATAGGGATATTACATAACCATTAAAACCAGCAGAAGGGTCACCTCGAATGACAATCAACATGATCTTCAGAGGAGACAAAGTAAATGGGGTGACATTTTTGCCAGCAAATAAGACGAATATATCAGTGACTCATGGCAAGAGGATCCGAGAAGTCTCAAAAGATGACATCACCTTCACGATGGAAGATGCCGATGGACTTATCCTACCGCAAAATGATGCTTTGGTAATTTCTTTTAATATTTTAGATTTTAGTATTAAGCGTATTTTGGTTGATCCAGGAAGTTCAACCAATATCATACAATGGAGAGAAGCAAAGTTAACTGGGAATATCATTCCATCAACAAAGCTTTTAGCTGGCTTCAACATAACAAGTATAACAACCCGAGGAGAAATTTTTCTGCCCACACATGCTGAAGGTGTAGCAAAGACCACCCTGTTTGAAGTGGTAAATGGCGACATGGTCTATAATATAATCTTTGGAAGACCGTGGATACATCAAAATGAAGGTCGTACCTTCACATACCATTAACTGTTAAAGTTTCCAACACTAGAAGGGATCAAGCAGATCAGAGGAGATCAATCTGCTGTAAGGGAGATGAACACAGTAACCATTTCCAGCAGCAAGGGCAAAGAAACCAGCAAATAGCAACTACAGGAACCAATGCCTTCTCCCATCCCAATTGTAGATGATAAAAACGAGAAGTCATCAGAATTATATCAGGCACCAAGGTCTTTTCAGGTACCAGAAAAGATGGATGCAACCAAGTTAACCGCAGAAGAGCTCAAACAAGTGGCTTTGTTTGAAGAATTTCTGGAAAGAAAATTTCATTTAGGAACGGGGTTGAGTCCCGAACTCAGGTTGAAACTTATAGATTTTTTTAAATCTAACGTTGATTGCTTTTCATGGTTGCATTCAGATATGACAAATTTTCCATTGGATTTGGAGGTCTCCAAACTTAGTCTGGATCCAAACTTCCCCCCGGTAAGGCAGAAGAAACAATTGATAGCAAAGGTCAAAAACAGGTTTGTTAAGGAAGAGGTAACCCGATTACTTAACATCAGTTCAATTCGAGAGGTAAAGTACTCGAAGTGGATAGCTAACGTAGTAGTGCCTAAAAAGAATAGAAAATTTAGGATGTGTGTAGATGATAAGAATTTAAATAAAGTGTGCCCCAAAGACTTTTTCCTATTGCCGAACATTGATCAAATGATCAATGCTGCAGCCAGGCACGAGTTGATGAGTTTTCTTGATGCTTATTTCGGGTATTATCAAATTACGATGGACCCAGAAAATTAAAAGAAGAATTCTTTCATCACAAACTTTACCACATATTGCTATAATGTGATGCCTTGTGGGATTAAAAATACGGGAGCCACTTATTAGAGGCTCGCTAATAAGATATTTAAAAAATAGATAGGTAAGACGATGGAAGCTTATATCGACGACATGCTAGTTAAGTCTCTTTATGCAGGAGATCAACTGGAACATCTCTAAGGGACGTTTGACATTCTGAAAAAGTACAACATGAATCTCAACCTGAAGAAATATGCCTTCGGAGTGGGTTCCGATAAGTTCCTGGGGTTTTTGGTCTCTCAAAGAGGAATTAAGGTAAACCCCAATAAAATCAAATCCATCGAGAATATCCCAGACCAGCTGACAGGCGTGAAGGAATAAAGATGTTGACCGGTAGATTGGTATCTCTAAGAAGGTTCATCTCGAGGTCTTCGTAAAAGTTCCATCATTTTTTTTTTGCTTTTGAAAAAAAAGAATGACATCGTATGGACTCCGGAATACCAATATGCACTTAAAGACCTAAAAAGGTACCTATCTAGCCCTCCGTTGTTGTAGAAATTAGGAGAAGGTGAGCAACTATTGATTTATCTAGCGGTCTCAAAAGTAGTGGTAAGTGCCGTTTTGGTCCGGGAAGAAGATGGTATGCAATTTCCCATTTATTATATTAGTAAAATATTATCAGGAGCGGATACACGTTATCCGCACCTTGAAAAGCTGGCCTTAGCTCTCGTAGTTGCCTCTTAGAAGCTTAGACCATATTTTTAATGTCATCTAATAGCCATTGTGACAACCTTTTCGTTAAGGAATGTCCTTCATAAGCCTGAGTTGTCAGGTCATTTGGCTAAGTAGGTGGTCGAAGTTAGTGAATTCTATATTGAATACAAGCCCAAGACTGCAATTAAGTAACAAGTTTAGGCCGACTTCGTGACTGATTTCAGTTCGGAATTAATGCCTTTACTGCTAAAGAAGCATTGTTGGTATCGGGAATGGTATAGAGAGTCTGATCTTGTTTACAAATGGAGCCTCCAACGTAAAAGGGTCCGGTTTTGGTGTAATTTTAATCACTCATTTGGGGGAAACCCTAAGGAAGGCCAATAGAATTTTACCATTAACTAACAATAAAGCCGAGTACGAGGCTTTGGTTGCAGAACTTGAACTAGCTCGGGGACTAGGTTCCAAGGTCATCGAGATAAAATGCGATTCCAGTTGGTGGTAAACCAAGTGTATAGAATTTTCGACACCAAGGAGTAGCGCATGCAACAGAACTTGAACAAGGTTCAACCATTACTTACACGATTCACAGAGTGGTCAATCGTCCACATTCCAAGGGAGGAAAATTTGAAGGCAGACGCATTGGCCAATTTGGGTTCATCCACAGAGATGGAAGGATCTGATTCTGGTATATTCGTTCAATTACTATATTCGGTGTTGGGCGTGGACAGCTACTGTGAAATTAATTCAACCAACTTAATATGGGACCGGAGGAACGAGTTCATTGAATATCTAAGACATGGCAAATTTCTAGAAGACCCAAAAGAATCCTTGGCACTACGGACCAAGGTGACTCGTTACTATCTTTTTGATTGACAGTTATACATGAGATCGTTCCAAGGGGCACTAGATTTGTGTCTAGGGGCCTCGGAGGCTGACTATGTGATGATGGAAGTTCATGAAGGAGTATTCCGGAACCATTCTGGTGTAGACTAATTAATTCTCAAGTTAGTCAGAGCTGGCTACTATTGACCCCGGATGTAGCAAGATGCAAAGATAATTCTACAAAAGTGTGATAAATGTCAGCGTCATGCACAGTTAGTGCATTGATATGTAGAACTTTTGCATTCGGTGGTGTCACCGTGGCCATTTATGAAATGGGGGATGGACATAGTGGGTCCCTTGCCACTAGAACCTGGTAAGGTAAAATTTCTTTTGGTTTTAAATTATTATTTTACTAAATAAGTTGAAGCATGTGCTTACCAAAAGATCGAATAATGAGAGATGGTCAATTTTATATAGGACCATAATTTACCAATTCGGAAAACCAATAGAAATAACTTGTGACAATGGACCACAATTCATAGTTTCCAAACTGACAAAGTTTTTGGAAGGATTGAAGATCAAACGAGTTACATCTTTACCATACCACTCGAGTGCTAATGGACAGGTGGAGTCGACTAACAAGGTAATTATTCAAACCTTAAAAGAAGTTAGAAGATGCTAAAGTCAAGTTTCCAGATGAGCTACCGGGTATGTTATGGGCATACCAGACCACGACAAAGTCGAGCACGTATAAAACACCCTTTTCACTTGTATACAATTAAAAGTCTTTGATACCGATGGAAGTGGGGGAACTGAACATAGGGTTTTTCCGAGCAAAAGAAAAAGCAAACAATGAATCATTGCTGGATAAATTAGATTTGCTTGAAGAGCATGGGGATCTGGCGTATGTAAGGATAATGGCACAAAAGCAAATGATGCAAATGTATTTTAACCGCAGAGAGAATCTATGATATTTCAAAGTTGGGGATTTGGTCCTAAGAAAAGTCACTCAAAGTACTTGAAACGTTAATGTTGGGAAGCTGGGACCAACATGGGAAAGAACTTATCAGATTTCAGCTATAACTGGTAAATGTTCGTATGAATTGGAAGATCAAGATGGAGTCAAATTGCCAAGCAATTGGAATATGACCCACCTCAAAAGGTAATATTGCTAAAGATCCTTGCTGGTACTAAAAGTATGCTCTACACTCCTTTTCTCTTCGACCAGTTTTTATCCCAATTATATTTTTCTAGCAAGGTTTTTAATGAGGCAACAATATAAAGCATACTATGAAGGAAGGGTCGTCGACAAATGAGGGACTTCCAGAAATAGTTTTATGTAGATCAACTCGTGAGGCAAACAACTTGTGGATGGTTAAGTAATCTTTGGCTTGTTAACATCTGGAAGTAGATTATTTAACCATCCCCAAGTTATTTCTATTAATAAGGCAATAATGTAAAGATACTACGATATGTCATCGACGAATGCAAGACCTCAGTGTTCTAATTCTCACACTTAGAATCTGAACATTGGTGGGAATAATACATATCAAAGCAGTAAAAGTGTTATAAAGACAGGGACCAGTAGAACCAGGATCAATATCTTATCAGGGCCGGTGACTACATGATCAGCCTCACAGAAATAAGTTGTACAAGTTAGCCACATGTATTGGAACCTTTATTTACTTAAGCAAATGAATGTTTATGTAAATATACTTTTAAAGATAGAGGGAATAAATCAAAGTCCTTTTATTTTTATATTATTCTTTCCTGAATGATAAGTTAATTTATTTTATCATTTGAGTGTTAACAAAAACTTTAAATGGTTGTGCCGGAATGAACATGAGACATTGTCATCGTAAATACGAGGGCCCTCTCTTATGAAACCCTCATAGTAAAAGGTAGATTCTGGAAGTGTTTATGCCTGGAATCAAAAGCTATCGGATGTGAAAAGATTCCTGAAACTTTGTCAGTTAATGTAAAAGAATATTTTCTTGCACAATACTTAAGTAAATGGTTTCTTTTATTAAATAAATTGCCAAACTAGTGGAAAGTTTTGTCACAATTACAAGAAGTAATGAAAACTACATCAGTTCTTGCTGCCAGAACCCAAAGGGAGAGAAAAGCCTTCGTTTTCTTTATTAGGAGAAGGTTGTTCCACTTCCGATTAGAGGCCTTCATCTTTTTCAGTCTCTCCCTCGGTTCCCGATTACTCGGAGTTAGTATTCAAAGAATCAGATGTAATGGGCCGAGTAGGGAGATTCTTGTGAGTAGTTGTATCCAGCTCCTGTGCTTTAGCACTATATTCATCAATGTTAGAAATTCCATCTTTAGCATCCTCCAAGGTCTTCCTCTTCGTATAATAAATGGTGTAGGTTTTCTCGAAGACGAGTGGATCCTCTTGGTCTTAGAGTTTAGCTCGGAATTTTTCAATCTTGGATTAGAGATTTTCATTTTCAGCTTTAATAATGTTGATTTTGGAGTCCAGCTCGACATAGGTTAATGAATGGAGTTGATTCTGCTCCATGGTCCTTTTGAATCTTTCCTCCATTCTCGCCCTATTCTCCTTGGCAGCATTGGCCTCCTCAATTTTGGAGCGTAAGATAGCCTCTAAGTTATTAACTTGTTCCATAAAGACAGACTCGCGCTCGGCAGCAACAGTCACAATATCATGAAGTTCAACACATTTAGGCTTTGGGTCTGTAAGGTTTTCATGTAGCTGGGCGGATTCCAAGCTGTGAGCCACTCTATCTTGTTTGGACTGCTGGAATCGGGCCTTGAGGTCATCTATTTGAGCAATTTTTGCCTCCAGCACTGAGAGGCGCCCGGTAAGCTAATTCCTTCAACCAAAAGTTGATCTCGTTCTGAAGAAATCTCTTGCTTGTCCAAAATCAACCTTTGCAGGCCCTTGGAAGCAATAAGGTTGACATGAAAAAGGTTAGACCTAAAGTAATTAATGCGAAGTGCAAATTAAAAGAAGATAGGAGGAAGTTAGATTGCTACCTGCACCGAACAATGCATGTTATTGTTTATCAGACACTTCACAAAAAGAGTGTCCTACTTTCTCCAATCTTTCTCTGAGCCCAACGACTTCAGGTAATTGGCGAGATCCACCGTCTTGGAAAGTATATGGCACTCCTTCGAAATCGAAAGAATGGCACTTTGTTTTCCATGAGGGTCTTGAGTGGGTACCAAATAAGTATTTCTCAAATTTTCTTGGTTGGGAGACTGTGGAGAAGGGGCATTCCCTACTTGTTCAGCTGGGGTCAGTGGAGAAGAAGTAGTTGGTGTGGATGGAGAAGAAGCTATTATCGGCTCAAAAGTTGACAATGGAGGAAGGTCAGGAATTCAAATCCTTTAAGCAGAAGCAATTGTGGGAATCCAAAAATGAGATGTAGCATTTTCGGATATTGCTATTTCACCCCCTCCCCCTCCCAGAGTTCTTGAACTTCCTTTGGAGGTAGAGTTTGAAACTCCCCCGGCTAAGCATCCGGTTGAATTGATGAAGATCTTTTTCTTTTTTGAAAGGGGGCCTCTTCACCATCAACCTCTTCTTCATCATCAAGGACCATTGTGGTTGGTCCGGTTGGTGTTTTATTATTCTCTTCTCCTGAGTCCCAACCGTGGAGATACGTTTCCTTTTTGGTTGCTTATTTTTTGACTAGAGACTTCGGGAGGAGGCACCTTTAGTAGAGGCACGAGTACATTCACGAGCCCTCCTCTGGTTAAGGGCACTCTAAAATACTCGTTGAGCTTCCATTGGGTCATCAAGAGCTTCGATGTCGGGGCACACAATGGATCCGTTCGGAAGTCCTGTTTGGCAATATAAGGTAGTTAAATTGTTTGCAGAATGTATTAAACGGTTGAAATAAAGGAAGAAGAGTTTTATTTATCATGATTTTTGGATTTCCACCCGTATTTGGGAGTCATTCCCTTTCACCTTTAGAATTCTGGTATAGTGATATTCAGAATTTTTTGTACCCATCGGTCCAAATCTTGAACCGCTGGAGCTCCTAGTGAGTGGCTGGAATAAAGAAAATAAAAAGTTAGCAAAGAAAGAAGATTTCTTTTTACAAGGAAAGGAAGCAAATACCCGAAAAACTTACGAAAAAGATTTCATGATTTGGGAAAAGCTGGTATTGTGGTTAGGATGATATCCCTGGTAGCGATAATAACAAACTGTTCCATCCATCCACGGTTAGTGTCGTTGTCAATGCTAGTAAGAAGAGCATGATCACCGCATTTTCTAAGATTTAGCATACCCTCACGAAAAATCTTTTTGGAGTAGAGGTTCATTATATGTACGAGAGTTAGGGTTTCCTCGGTCTCATAACACCATTGGTGGTGGCAAACCACCGTACGCCACACAGATAGGCCTACTTATGCCAAACATACTTGGTATCGATGGGATAACTCTAAGATTATTGGGTCAGTTCCTTCACCCATTCTCAAAGTTAAATGGCCCAAAGTGAAAGGGTATGTGTAAAAATATATGAAACCTGGCTTGGAGAAGGTAACTCTTTCTACCTTTTTTGGGGGTGAGGATTTCAACCTTGTTCCAATGGCATTCCTCCTTCATGACAAGGACACTAGGAGGACGAATGGAAGAAGGGTTCCTCCGAATAGGCCAGAACCTATCACTTTTAGAATTTGAAGGTGCTTTCTGTTATTGAAGGTCTGATTTCGTATTAAGTTTAAGAGGTATGATGGAGTTCAGGGTGGGAGGTTCAGATTCAGCTTCAACTTCCTTTGTTTTTGTTTTCTTTGGGGGTCTTTTGAAGAAAAGGCCAGAGTTTCCGAGGATGGTAATGCTTGAAGATATGTTTGAAGAAAAGTTTTACTAAGAAAGTTGAATGTCACAGAATGGTTCTAAGGAGAATCAAGGAAGAAGAGGGAGTTGTGAAAGTAAAGAGTAAAAATGATGAGTAGGGGAGAAGTTATAGATAACAAAAATCTTAGTCATGAGTACCTCGAAAACCAGTGAAAATATTTGCTGAATCATGGAGCAACACATGTTTGGGTCATTAAATGCGAGAAGACATGTGCCCTTTCAAGTGTCAGAGACCGTTCAGGAATTTTTTCGCCAAGAAAAGAATTCTTATCTACTTTCCGGTAACACTAAGTTGTGTTACCGAAAAGTAAGGGGAGTATCTGTATGGGGTAAAATAGGTTAATGACAGTTGGATGAATGACAAAGTGACACGTAGAACTAAATACAGGTGGCACATGAGTCAGCAAACAATCATCACCGGATGTAAGCATGCAATCGATGTTGAACGAATTCCGAAGATAGAGTAGCCAGTAACGAAGATTCAAAGCATTGTCATCGAATATTATTCAATGAGCAGCAGTTGCAAAGAATATCTGCATTTATAACCAATCATTATGCATCCATTAATGACAGTTTTATTCTCATTCAAGAAAAACTTAATTTGGGGATCTTGTCTCACTGAATAGAGCTATAAATAAAAAGATTATCATCCGTTATAGGGATAGAAATATTCTGTACACAAAAAAGCTATATTTTGCTCTCATTTTATAATATTGTTCTGTCTTTGTTCTTGAATTTTGTCTGCTATCAAGAAAGAAAATTGAGCAACATAACATTTTTCTTTTTAAGAATTTGTAATCTTCCACCAATGTCACGTTATATGTAGATTTATGATCCCATAAGAAGCATAAAATAAAAATATATTATCTCATTAATAGCAGAAAATAAAAGGAACCAAAAAATCAAAATATCAATAGCAATTTATTTCATTATCCATTCTGTTGGAATTAAAGACATCGCTAGCTAATTAACTTCATATGGCTTCGATACAATACACTGAAAACTATTATTATCTCCCCAAAAAAAAAATGTAAAAGTTTGAAATCACAAATGGAGATCTTGAGTATCTTTGAACCGAAATTCCAGCTCATCTCCCACATGAATTGCTTGATAGTAACCTTTTTCATAACTATACTATATTAAAGTATGGATAGCAATAAAAAAGGTCGGCATTATGATTAGGACCCATATTTTGGCATCTGTTGAATATTGAGGAGTGTCGGCAAACTTGTTAGGTATATTCAGTCGAACAGTTTCTTTGCTTGCCTTTTATTTGTTGGTTTATTGTCTTTCTCCTTCCAACTGCCATTCTAATATGATATTAGTAATATCTGAAAATGGAAAAGTTTAGCCATGTTAATTAGATAATTATGTATTGTAGTTTAAAGGTATCTAACGTGATGGTATCTTGCCAAACACTTCTTTATATGCGCTATATTTTTGTGTATATTGCCTTCTAATGCTTTGGTTACTATTCCACAACCAAAACTCTTATTGTTAATATTGATATCTCTGTTGAAAGTGCAACATATAGTTATTCGTGTAAGAAAACATATTATGGTAAATATAGTTCAACATTTAGGATGTTTGTCATTGTGTTTTATTTATTAAAACTATAAAACATAAACATAATGAAAATTATTTTCACACAAATTTAAAAGGATATTCTTTAGTTTCGGAAGACAAAAGTTGAATTTGGGGATAAACACATACTTAGAAGCACATTGACCAGTATCATAAGTTCTGCATGTATGACGTTGTCGTTAAATAATCTATATACCATATGTGTACTATTACATAAGCTATTTAGCGGATCTAAATTTTCAGTAGCATCTCAACATCTTCATAGAACACATAAATGAACATTTAAATTAAAGACAATATTTTTGGGTCATCACACTAACATACGTAAGAAATAATGAACTTGACAACAAACATGTACGGTAGAAGGCCATTTGGTATTAAAGTATTTAAGTATTCTTCTTGGTAGTAATTGTTGGTATCATCTTCTGCTGAGTCAAAACTGAAAAATATTTTGTTTTTACCGGTCACGACCCATACTTATGGGCCGCAACGGTCACCCGGTACCTTACTCAACCGAGTACCAACATAACATATATTTCTTATCATACTTTCATTGGCAAATGGGCCAAACGGGCCGTCATGGGCTAACCAGAATAAATATAGGAAAATATTCAATATAGGACGACCCAACCTGATATAAAAACTTATACATGTAACATACGGGCCTATAAGGCCAACATGATTATTTGTAAACTCAAAACATAGGTCGGCAAGGCCATACAAGCATCCGTATATATGGCATCTTTCTACAAGCCTCTAAGAGTATATATTATCGTAAAGGACAGGGCCCCGTCATACCAAACAATACATGTCTAAATCATACTGACCAAACAAGCAACTCCGGAGCAAATGGAGCACACCAACATCTTCCGCTGAGCTGATAGCCTGCTTGGAGGACTTTCGACCTATCTATTGGGACCTACGGGCATGAAACGTAGCGTCCCAAGGAAAAAAGGATGTCAGTACGAATAATATACCGAGTATGTAAGGCACACAAATAAGTACATAAAAGACATGAAAGAAACATGGAGTAAATGACTTAACCCGTAAGTCTGGATAACTCTGTAAATCATGAAATACTTATAGTGTCATGCATATGCGTATCAATGTCATGTCATGCATAGTACATGTATTCATAACATCATCAAGCCTATGAGGGCATCTCATCACATCATCTCGGCCACTGTGGGTAAAATCATCAACGTATACCAGCTGATCAGGTGGTTGTGCGTATATAATGCAGTAACCTTTTTCCATATCCCATATGCATATAATATACATATATACGCGTATATAACTCCATCTGGTCATGGGTCAATGTAAATGAATGCAATTCATGAGAAGTACGTCAATAAAATCTTTCGGAGTGTCATAAGACCATTATGCCTCTGATTAATATCATAAAATCAATTTACGTATTTTTCTGAGGCTCATGAATAGATTATAAAATAATAGGACACATGGAAATTCAAGAACATAGGCACCTCTAATAATTCTATGAATAGAGTCATTTATGGAAGTTGTGGATTTTTCTTGTTTCGTTTGTGTCATATACATCACACCAAAAGAAAGAAGTGATATCCTTAACATGCCTGAGTCGATTTTCTTGACAATTCCACTAACACACGTTAATTGCAACAAAATACGTGACGGTAAAATTGGAGTAGGAGAAATACGTATAAAATGCTCGAAGCAATAGCGTTGCTATGCAAAGATAATCTTGGCTAAAACTCTTTCTCAATAACGTTGCTACGTTCCTTGGCTGAAACTCTTTGTCAATAATGTTGCTATATTCCTTGGCAGAATGTTTTTGTCAATAACGTTACTACACTCCTTTGCTGAAAGTCTTTTAAGAGGTTAGGAGAATGATTTTTGAACTAGAAAAGTTATACTAAATTTTTAGGTGGGCCTCATTTTTTAGGGATTAGTCTTGCCCAAAGACCCCTTAATGTGCCACCTATCCTAATGACTAATGAGTCATAAAATTGGGCTTAATTTGCTGCCATCTTGGAGTTTAATACTTATCCAAATGTGCTTAATTAATCACCCAATAAATCCTTAATTAACTAGGTAATCTCTCATTACCCAATAGTTAATTAATTACCTGCATAATTAAGAATTATCTCAAATTACTTAAAATACTACTCACTTTTAACATACCTTATACATCTTACTATCATGGTCATGTGGTACCTTGTATGACACTAATCCATAAATACGGGGTATTGTAGCTTGGATCGTATTTATCTCAAAAAGTCAAACTTCGCCGAAATTCACTTTGTTGTTGTTTTCTGTCATGACCCAAGTTCTCCCTCCGTGAACTATCGTGATGGCACCTAGTCTACTAGTCAAGCCTAACAATTTGCGGAAAATGAATTAAAGAAACAAAACTAGCCAACTAACAAGTAACTATAATAAAAGAGTTTAAAATGTCGCTCGGCATATACAATAATAACACTCTCGACTGAACATAGCACTCCCAAAACCCGGAATCGCATGAATCACAAGCTAAAGAAATACATAGTGTTCTAACTCCAGAAGTCTAAACGAAGAAAAATACAAGAAGTCTATAACTGAAGGGAGAATAGAGAGGGACTTCCAGGCCTGCGAACGCGGTAGATATACCTCGAAGTCTCCGAATCACCTCGCCTCACGGATAGTATGGTTGAGCAGAAGAACATGGATCTACACACGAAAAACATGTGCAAGAAAGGGCATGAGTACACCACAGCGGTACCCAGTTGTGTCAAGCCTAACCTCGGTCGAGTAGTGACGAGATCAGGTCAGGGCCCTACTGGTTATATATATAACAAGGTAAAACAGTATGAAATGTGACAGTATAATTAAAATACTAACAGTCAATAAAGATGATATCACATAAAGAAATAACTCAATACACAAAGATAACAACAGGGGGAACTCCCAGGATAACGTCTGGTAGTCCCAAACGTAAATGTATAGAGAATCTCCCAGGATACCGATCTGTAGTCCCAAAGTAAATATCTAGTACAGGGGTATCTCCCAGGATACCGTCCCTTAGTCCCAAATATAAATGTGCAGGGAGATCTCTCGAAATACCGATCCGTAGTCCCAAAGTAAATACACAATAGTCTTAACAAGAAATTGACAGTTCTATTCAAGTTCGTATCAAGAAATAGGAAATTCCTACTCTAGACATGCTACACAGAATCCAAATAAGCAGTTAACGCAAATAAGACAATTAAGTCACATAAGCATGCTTTCCTGAGCTAAACATGAGGCTTCACACACTAGTATTGTTCAATTAAAGGAAAAACATAGATATTTACTTAAAGAAAACGGAGTTTTTTAACAATTAGCACATGTACGCACTCATCACCTCACGTACACGGCATTCATATAATAACAGTACCAAAATCCTAAGGGAAATTCCCCCCACACAAGGTTAAGCAAGCCACTTACCTCGAACCAGCTCAAAATCAATCTGATATCACGCTCTTGCCACGAGTATCCAACTCAAAGTAGCCCAAATCTAATCAAATTAATTACATAACGTAAATAAAACTACAAGCAACTAGTTTAACTAATTAATTCAAAGCTAAGGTAAGAAAATAGGAAAATGCCAAAAAATCCTCCCCGGACCAAAATCTAGGAATCAGGTAAAAATCACAAATTATGAACACTCATTCACTCACGAGTCTAACCATACCAAATTCACCCAAATCCGATACCAAAATATCGATCAAAATCCCAAAATTCGGCCTAAAGATTTTCTAAAATTTTCCCTAAATTTTCACCCCAAATTCGAAATTAAATGATGAAATTGAGCTTAGATTAATGGGATATAATAAAAAAGTAGTTAGGAATCATTACCCACAAACTTCCTCCGAAAATCTCTCCAAATTTTGCCTTCTACCGAGCTCTCTATTAATTTTTAAAATTATGAACTCAAACCCTCGATTTTGGATTTTTAAATTCTGCCCAGATGCGTCCTTCTTCGCGAACGCGTTGAGAAAAATCCCACTGGCCCAAATTCCTCTTTCGCGAACGCGAGGGTCCTTTCGCAAACGCATAGCTTACACTGGCAGACCCTTCGCGAACGCGAGGACCATGTCGCGAACGCGTAGGCTAAAGGGTCCACACCTTCGCGAATGCAAAGTACCACTTAGCTGCTTCTCCCAGATGCTCTACGCGAACACGAGACTCCTCTCGCGAACGCGATGAAGGATTTCACTGCAACAAAACACCAGAAAATCTGCCACTTCTTTAAGTCCAAAAATGACCCGTTGAGCATCCGAAACTCACCCGAGGCCCCTGGAACCTCAACCAAACATACCAATCAATCCTAAAACATCATTTGAACTTAGTTGATCACTCAAATCACATCAAACAACTCTAAAACTACGAATCACCCTCTAATCCAAACTTAAAAACTTGAATTTCCAAAATTCTACATCTGATACCGAAACCAAGCAAAACACGTACGATTGAACCCAAATTTTGCACACAAGTCATATTCAATACTATGGACCTATTCCAACTTTTAGAATCGGATTTTGACCCTGATGTCAAAATTTCCACTGTTGGGCCGAAACTCCAAAAAATCAACTTTCGCCATTTCAAGCCTAAATGAGCTACAGACCTCCAAAACGCAATCCAAACATGCCTCTAAGACCGAAATCACCCAACGGAGCTAGCGGAATCAACGTAATTCTATTCCGGAGACATCTTCATACTTCCCCGACTACGGTCCAAATTCTAAGACTTACGCTCTTATTTAGGGTCTAAGTGTCCCAAAACACTCCGAAACTCAAGATGAACCATCCCGGCAATTCACAATAATAGAAATAGATACGGGGAAAGCAGTGAATAGATGATCGGGGCATTAATTCTCAAAATGACCTGCCGGATCGCTACAGCTTACCCTTTCACATTCACGAATTTACTTGTCGCTTGTTTGAAATAGCATAATATTTATAATCTCAAAATAATATCATTCCCAAACTTACATCGATTAACTTACGAAAAAACTTTAACACACGAAAATGCGAGATGTAACATCTCATTTCCGAGCTCCCATTAATTTACTTATGGCATACTTTTACGTACGAAACATTGGGTGTAACATTACCATAAAACATAGCAATCAACCTTTTATTTAGTTGATCAGTATATTCATTTTTGCTAGCTAAGATAGCTCTTTAATTTCTATCATATAATTTACACAAATTGCATTTTAATCTAATGATGAAAATATTTTCTTTATTAAATGCACTACTATTACCATTGGGGTTGATAACTGTCACGACCCAAAAATCACAAGTCGTTATGGCACCTAACTCGATCCGCTAGGTAAGCCACTAACAGAAAATACAATCTGAATGAGATTATAGTAAGAATAGAGAAGAATTATCTGAACATTTACAAATTTACCCAAGAACTAGTAGTACGAACCATGACCTTCTAAGACTTGGAATTTATAAAGCTAGTACAAATAATTACACGATGTGTTTGAAATTTACTTAAGAGATTAGCACAACCTAAGCTACCAAGGACAAGTGGAAACTATATCCAGAATGCATGAACATCTTCAAAGTCAGCACCCGATATCACTTGCAGCTCCACTCCAAAATCTGCACGCAATGTGCAGAAGTGTTGTATCAGTACAACCGACCCCATATACTGGTAAGTATCTCGTCTAACCTCGTGGAAGTAGTGACGAGGCTTTTTAGTTAAAAGATACTCACTGATAAAAACCTGTAGTATAAATCAACAATAGAGTTATACCACGCTATAACAGAAAAGATTACATGAAACGAATACGCAAATAATAATCGAATACTAGCAGTGATCACAATTTAGCATCTTACAATACCTTGACCATCGCTTTCCTTAGAATGAAACTGATAAACCACTACAGTCACTTCATAACTTTCATAGCATGAGGAATGTACTCAGATATCAAGTTAATTACATGGCAACACCCTTCGTGCTTTTATCTCATCCTCATATACTTATAATAGAACCAACTAGATGACATAAATATCGAAAATAGGAATTACAAAGTAGGAAATACGCAAGTAGCAATAATGAACGAGGATATACATGTGGGCAACAATAAAAGACTAGGCGGAAAGCATGTGAGTAATGACAACAATTGAAAAATAAGGAATATCAACTTCAATTAACTAGCATGATGGAGGCCTAAGTACAGATATAACAAATAAGAAGGAATCACATGATCTTTACAAGTTAACAAGCAGAGGCATGAATAACTAACATAGAAAAAGGGCTTGTACTAAAATGCAACAGAATAGACACGACATGGAGGTAATTATAACAACAGGAAATAGGCATGTGTTTTGCAAATAAAACAAGTACAAGATATGTACAACACAACAACGATTGAAATAGAGAGCAAGGACAGGACAATAATAACAAGTCACACGAGGTCTATAAATACGACAATAACCGTTCAAGATAAAGACGTGAACATATACACGGAAAAACAGATATCACAACATGATGCATGTCCCTCATCCTCACCTGCACGAAAACACCCATCGTGCCATGATCTCACGATAACATAAAAGCATAACAATATAAATGAAATGGCACAACATCACCCTTCCTACTTTTACTCTCAAATGATGTGGCACGGCATCACCCTTCGTGCTTTTACTCCCAATAATATGGCACGGCATCACCCTTCGTGCTTTTACTCTCAAATAATATGGCACGGCATCACCCTTCGTGCTTTTACTCTCAAATAATATGGCACGACATCACCCTTCGTGCTTTACACTCTCCCTCACATGATAATGTATAAACAATGGCACGGCATCACCCTTCGTACTTTACACTCTTCCTTACCAAACATGTGTATATCAATGACAAACAACACATGGGGAATAAATAACATCAAGGAGAGTGTTTAAACGAATATTCCAAACAAATCCCAATCACAACTTTCCAAGCCAACGATGATTCAATAAACCCTCAAGAACCGTATTATTCAAGTACTTCCACAAATCTCCAAATGATCAACAACACAAGTATAGAATCTAGTATCTCTAGAAGATCGGCTGTAGCAATGTATTAATGACTACGCATAGGAATAACCGAATTAGACACATAAATGTATTCTTAGAATTCCATCAAATTTGATCAAGTTATAATAATTTAAATCTTGATTTTCAACATTTAATACTATGTTCTTAGTATCTAAGAGTCAAGTAAGGCATGGAGCAAGAAGGTCACGTAATTGTACAAGACATAATTATACATAATCTACCCCCAAGCATGATTAACCCTGGCACATATATATACGCTCGTCACCTCATATATGTATCACCCCCGCATGTAGAAAACATTGTCAAATAGGAGGAAAAATTCCCTCAACAAAGTTAGGCAAGACACTTACCTCAATTCGGCTAACTCAATACTAAATTTAGCCTTTTCCTTTACAAATTCGCCTCCGCTCGGCTCAATCTATCCAACGATGACTTGAATACATCACACAATGAAAGAGAAAGTAATTTTAATTAATAAAACTGTGATTTTTATTAGATTTCTAAAAAGTCAAACCCCTGGCCCGCCAGGTAAAAATCCGGGTCCAATGGTAGGTCTTGACTACCCATAGCCTCACGAGTTCAAATATATATTTTGTTTTCAAATCCGAGTCCTATTCGACTCTCAAGAAGTTTTCCTGTCAAGGTCGCATTTGCGACCCAATACTTCGCAAATACGAAGACCAACATTTCGCAAATGCGGCAGGGTTCTTGGCAAATGCAAATTTTCCCAGCAGCCCAGACCTTGTAAATGCGATGGCTGCTTTGCAATTGCGGTTGTCGCATTTGCGACAAAAACATCGCAACTGTGATGATACCATTACCAAAAATCAAAGTTTATGAAAAATCATTCCGAAACTCACCCGAGCCCTTGAGGATCCAAACTAACCATGAACCAAAGTCCAGAAACACAACACGAACTCGCTCGTGCGATCAAATCATCAAAATAACCTCTAAAACCACGAATCGGACGCCTAAATGCATGAGGATCAAACTAAACTTTAAGAACTTCTAGAATCACAACCAAGTGTCCGAACCATATCAAATCAATTCCAAATGGATCTAAATTTTGCGGACAAGTTCTATATGACAAAACGAACCTACTCGAAGCTTCAAATCACGCATAACAACCTCAAAACGACAAATCGTATCTCAAGTCCAAGTCAATGAACTTTGAAACTTCAACTTCTACAACCGATGCTGAAACCTATTAAATCACGTGCAATTGATCCCAATTTTTTCATACAAGTCACATTTGTCATTACAGACCTATTCGAACTGACGAAATCGAAATCCGACCACGATATCAAAAAGTCCACTCCCCGTCAAACTTTCCAAAAATCCAACTTTCGCCATTTCAAGACTTATTCAATTACGGACCTCCAATTTACAGTTCGGACGCGCTCCTAAGTCCAAAATTACCCAACGGAGCTATCGGAATTGACGGAATTGTATTCCGAGGTTAAATGCTAAAAAATCAAACTTGGTCAACTCTTCCAACTTAGAGCTTAAATCTTTAAGTTCATTCTTCCAAATCGATTTCGGATAACTTGAAAACCAATACCGACGACTTACACAAGTCATAATACATCATGCGAAGATACTCGAGACCTCAAAATACCGAGCGAAGTGCAGATACTCAAAACGACCAGCCGGATCATTACAATAACCAAGTGTTCTAGAAGAACCAAATCATCTTTTATTTGATGCTCTTCTTCGTTTCCGACAGGAAGCAAGAAGTCATTGAATGTTGGATTTGTTATTAATTTTATATTTCTTGTCATTTGAATATTTTTTATTTGAGGTCATAAGTATAATTTTGGAAAGCTAGCTTTACAGTTTCTGCTTTGGTCAATTTTGGAACTACTGATCGTATCTGACAGAAATCACCTCCCAAACTATTACGTTTTTACCAAATGGTTCTCGATATCCAATATATCTCTAAAACAATGGGTAATTATTTTGATCGTTTGACGCTTAGCCAAATTCGCTTCATCCCATAACTTTTGTTTTCCTTATAAATTTAGCACTATTGATCTGATTTGACATATTTGTGATGGTTATTTCAGTTATTTCAAGAGGTATATCAAATCTAAAGTGAGTTGTACGACCTCATAATAAAATTGTTGTTGGTAAACCACTTGTTCTTACTGCTAATAATATCATGCCTCTTGATTTGATATTTGCAAATAATACATGACATAGAAATATTATTTTGATTCCGTCGGAGGCATCTACAAAAGATAATCCCGCTATACCCGAGTCAGTTTTTATAATATAATCTTGAAAACTTATTCTTGTTCAGGATTTAGCTTAGATTGTGCTTCCTCAAATACTTGTATGATCTTCTTAATATTATATTTTTTTCAACTTGAAAAATAATTTCTCTCATATGATGAATTTAAAAAATAATTTAATTGTATTCTCTTGCTAAATAAATAATTGAAAGATTTAATTATTTGGTTTTAACATGAAATATAATTCATTTTCTGTTGATTTAGATTCTTAATATTAGTTCATCTCATGTTTGAATATTTAACCGTGATTATAATTTTATCCACCAAGTGGTTTTATTTTCAAAGAGTAAAAACATCGATGACATTCCACCTTTAGATCTTTATGTTTGCAAAATCATTAGTGATATTGGCTTTTACTAACATTTTTTCCTATTTTTTCTCACACATTTATATTCTTAAAATTTTTCTTAGTTGTTCTTTAATAATTAGGTATATTTTTCTATATTAAAATTAACAATAAAAAAAATTATTTGAGTAGGAAAGCAGTTCAAATATAATATAATATAATAATATATTATATTGGATTTTTTCTGTTTCAGCTAAAAGTATCTTATCTAAATTCTCCGACATGAACAAGACAAAGTAAGACTATATACAAAAAAGCAAACCAAATACTAGGTAAAAGATAAGTTACCAAGACGAATGGAATGTTACGTGTACTATTTTAGTGTATGTAATACGGAAGATATAGGGTGTGTTTGGTATGAAATGAAAAAAAAGATTTAAATCATAAAAAGAAAATATTTTTTTATTGTTGAAACGAAAGAAAATATTTTTTCTATGAAAAGAAAGTATTTTTTTTGTTGAAATGAAAAAAATACTTTTTTATATCATGTAAAAAATACTCATTTATTGAAATACAAAAAAAAAATCTATCTATAAAATGAAAAGAAAATAGTATTAAAAATATTTTTATTTAGGGTGGGGTGAGTAGGGCGGTTGGGTGGGTGGGTGTGGGGGTGGGTTGATGAGGATGAGAAATAGGATGAAAAAGATTGAGAAAGAATTTTGAAAAATATTTTCTTTTAATTGGAGAAAAATGAGATCATAAATATTTTCCTTCCTACCAAACACACCATAGTGGTCAAAAACTGCATCTTATTATTCCAAAAGAAAAGGAGAAAATATATTTGTTGTGAATATTATTATCATTATGATTCAATTAACCACAATATTTATGATAAACAAATGGAAGAATATCCATTGTGAAATCCGCAACAACACAAGTTGATTGATATTTACACAGGGAGCGTTGAGTGTCGACAATTAGTGGGAGTGGGCTTCTGATGTGAAATGTGAATCACAAGAATCCCTCATGTAATACACTTCTTTATTATCTTCAGAGAGAAATTAAATCAGCTGAGTCAAATGGTCCTTTGATTTATTACTTGATTGGACCTTTCGTCATCATTGGGTTGGGTCCATTTAATAGAACGTGTCGGCGAGTCTTGATTCTAGTCGTTCGATTGAATCCCAAACCATATCCTTTTTTTTTTTTAAATGCTAGTATTACATTGAGTGATCTACAACAAAAAAAAAAAAAGGATCGAGAGAAGTGATTTTTTTTGTCAGCATGATATATTTACACTAAGGAATGATAGATTTATGTCTTTTATGAATACACTTAACACTAATCAGTGAGAAAATGGAGATGCTTGACAAAATTGAGGATGAAGAGATCTAATCAACTCGAAATTAGTTCAAAAAACTTCGCTCTGATTTACTTGCAAAGGAGGAACTTAAAAGAAGATGTTATACTAAAGTACTACGCTCTCCAACCCAATTTACCAATTTATGTGACAATATTTGACTCGACACAAATTTAAGTAAGATAGAAAAATAACTTGTGGTCTAAAATAAGTTAGAGATATTTATGTGCCTATAAATCATCTAAAAATAAAGTAAAAACTTTAAAGTTGAATTGTTTTTAAATAAAAAATTATGACATCATTGGGTACGATCCACCAACTGACATTTTCTTCCAACTCTTGTAATATTGTGGTTCAACTTAGCAGTTTAGACGCTCTACGAAGCATATATATGCATGCACTGATACTAATTCAGTTTAATACTAATATTGTATATCGTCTCTCTACAAAATAACAAAAACTTACCTTGACCTAAAAAGATATCGTCTCTCTAATAAATAACAAAAAATTACCTTGACCTCTGTTTACCCTTAAATCGGATAACAATTAAATTTGTAAGCGGTTTTAAGGATATGTGGTTTGATTCAATACAAATAATTAAGTATATTAGATAAATAAATTAAAGACGAATTAAACGATCAAACCAATTGTGACATTATGGCCAAGCCTGAACTTAGATGAAACAATGACCTCGTCCTCGATCAGATCCTCGATTCGAGCTCAGTCATGAATGAAAAGCAGGTTAAGTGAACAACAACTTTAACAGTAATTAAAAGGCAGAAAATGAATTTGTATTGCTTTGATTCGCCTGTTACAATGTTTCTTACAAAAGAAAAACCTTCTCTTTATATAGTAGGAGAGTTGCATCCCTAATATAAGTCTAAAAAGGGTAAAAATCTCCCTTTCTCGTTAATTACTGATCCGTAACATATATCAAGCGAGATCTGCGCCGTGATATTTGGTTGGGTGCGAATATCACTGCCCTCTATCCGTCGAGTGTAACTTTTTATCGTATTTTCCGAGGTCTAAAAGTCATCCTGGGTCTGGAACGTGTCGCTTCATCAGGTTCGATGATGAGCACATCGTTCACCTTTCATGGATCTCGATATGAAGGGCTCTCAACCTCGATTTCAATCTCGTGCATCCGTGCCCTTCTTCCATTTTCTTCACCGGGAAATCGTGGTATGTATTATCTCTAATTTTACCCGTATACAGATAGTCCCTTCGTTTTTCAGATAATAGGTTTGCCGAAATGATGGGAAATGACAGATGAACCCAGGTTCCTTCCTTCGTACGTTAAAATTGAGGTGAAAAGTAAATCAAAACGTCCCATCAGTCGTATCATTTGACTTCGGACACGTGTTAGTCACGGAATGGCTGCCTTCGAATGCGAAACGTTGCGCATTGATTATTTTTCCCCTATAAAAGCTTCGACCTTTTTCAGTTCTTTCACTTTCCGATTCTAGATTTTACCCTCAAACTCACAAACGATATTTAACTTCCCCAAATCTTCATACATTTCCCTTTGAACTTTCATATCTTCATCCTCAATCCTCATATAAATTCTTTGAACCTTCAACCCAAACCTTCATACCATCTTCAAATCTTCATATTTTTCTTCAAACCTTCATATCCTTCTTCAAACCTTCATATTTCCGATATTACAATGGCAAAAACCTCCAAGTCAGTGCCTCAGCAAGCCGTTCCTTTATATTCCCACCCAACCACAGATGCCAAGGTGGTCGTTCCCGAAGTGGCTTAGGAGCCCCCTATGAAGAGCTTCATTCCTGGGGGCTGCTATCAGGAATGACTTCCACGCCGAGAAGGCCTCTAGTCAACAGGACCGAGGCGAGGGAGCATGGAGATATATATGCTCTGTCACTAAAGAAACCTTATCTATAGTCCGAGCACATTGTAATTGGGAGGGTAAGGATGTGGTCACCCCTAGGCCCAATAACGACATCACTACTCATGTGAAGGGTATTTAAGTGTTTACATTTACCCCTTCACGCTCACCCTGGAAGAACCCATAGTTCTTGCTTTCTGCAAAAGGTACGAGGTATGCCTTGGGCAAATACACCCATCTTTTTAAGGGATCGTGATCCTCTTACGCTATTTCGTGAACAATACCGAAGCCCTAGGGTTTACCCTTGACCATTTACTCCGCATATACAGTCCCAAATTATTCAAGGGGGGCTGATCAAGCTCGTTCTCCGAGCAAGGAAGGCTCCTTTCGCAAGCATCAACGAGGACTGAGATCGAGTCTAGCATGGTAGATTCGTTCCGGTGAAAACTGAAGACCTGATCCCTCCCGAGTTTTTGCCCTTCCCCGAGAGATGAAATGCATCTCGTAATTATTATCTTCCATGAGTATTCACATCATTTTATTCCTTCTCTCATTGCTTGTGTTTGTTGTTGTGCAACTGTCTCCCAAGATCCTAATGCAATTCCCCGATTCAAGGATTGGATCGAGGGGATCTGCAAGCAGATTCCATACTCCGAGCGCTTTTGAAGGGCAAATGGGAGGACCGTTCTCATGGTGAGGTTTTTTCCTAAATAATTACCATCTTGCTCTTAACTTACACAGTGCTAACCTTTTCTCTTTTCTTATAGGTTTGTCTACTAAGGCCATTGGACGAGGATGAGGATCCGTCCTTGCTTGCCGGACCCTCTATTTCGGGGTAGATCGGGGCTGCCGCGAAGGAGGAGAAGGAGGAGGAGGAGGAGGAGGAGGAGGATGAGAAGAAGAAGAAGAAGAAGAAGAAGAAGAAGAAGAAGAAGAAGAAGAAGAAGAAGAAGAAGAAGAAGAAGAAGAAGAAGAAGAAGAAGAAGAAGAAGAAGAAGAAGAAGAAGAAGAAAATAAAGTCCAGGTTCTCCGGACGCCGAGGCGAAGAAGAAGAAAGTGATCACCAAGTCTAAGGTACTAGAGCCCGATTATCTCTACCGGCTCAAGGATGAGCCCGAGGATTATGACCTTTTTATTGCACATGGGTCGATCCTTAACGAGGGGGAGCAGGAAACGACCGAGATAGAGGACCATGAGGTCGATCCCCCTCTTACTCAGGAACTAGAGGGAGAGACGGAGGTTGTGGCCCCCCAGGAAGCCGCTCCTATCTCGAAGGAGGCATCCGGTGTCATTGACATCATGGAGACACCCTCCTATATCGAGTCCATACTCAAAGAGGCCCAAGAGGGCAAAGAGAAGTCAAGCGGGGTGGCGTAGAGCCCAAACGACGCCCTCAACATGTTCTTCGATGGCATGGATGTAGTCGCACTAGAGAAAGTTTCCAGGCATGGTCACATGGAGGTCCCGAAGAAGGATATCCCATCGAGAGCGGGGGGTGAAGGGGGATGAGTTCGAGCATTAATAACTGAGTAGGAGCATGCAAAGATGAACGAGGTGGGCACGCGAGCCTCTTCAACGTGGTACAGCAGGCGCTGAACCAGGTAATGCGTCAGCCCTTTGTACCCCTTTGTGAATCTCATTTTGGTTTTTGATGTCCTCTACTAACTTCATTGTTTTCCAGGCTTTAGTGCTTCACCATGAAAGCTTCCTCTAGTATCGCTTCAAGATTAGCTGGATCGAGTTCGAGCTCAAAGAGCATGTCCGGAAGAAGGACATGTATAGGGATCTTAGTGAGAAGCAGGACGAGGGTCTCAAAGACCTCCTGATTCTCCATGCCGAGCTGTAAAGGCTCAAAAAGACGCCTCGACCTTGAAGCAGGAACAACCCGACCTGGTTGAGAAGGTAAAGATCTTAGAGGCTAAAAATGAACAGCTAGTCGTGGTGACTAACAACACAAATTCGCAAGTCCAAGAAAAGATAAATATGATCGACCACTTTTGGGCTGAGATGGATGAGGTTAAAGCCATGACCAAAGTGTGGAAGGGCATGATGGACCTGTAGGCTTTGGAGAAGGAAGCTGCGAAAGCGGAGCTGGCATTGGTCGAGAACCAGCTCTGGGTGGAGAATGGCACAACCGATAAATGGTCTCTGCTAAATGATGAACTCGGGGCAAAACTGAGCTCAGCCGTCACAAAACTAGATGCTCTCAGATAAGAATATGCCGCACTGAGGTATAAATTGGATGAAACCTCTACTGATGCCGAGGAAATGGTGGCCCAGTATAAGGTTGATGTGGAGGTAGCCGAGACCCACTTAAAGATGAAGACTGAGTACGTAAAGCGGCTATCCCGAAGAGAGACCATAGAAGAGATCCATGTCTGAGGTTTTGACCTATCGACCGAGATTGAATAAGCTAGGAGGCTTGAGGCCGAGACAAAGGAGCTCTACGAGCTTGAGGGTCCCGAAGGCTCCAAGGGTTCCGAAGGTTTTGAGGGCTCCGACGGTTCAGGCGACGAGTCGAGCCTCGGTGAAGACTAGGCGTAGATGCCTTAGTACTATTCCAGTTTTTCCTTATGTATATTTTTTTGTTTATTTTGTGGCCGTTCTATCGTGCCTTTGTAAATATATTTTGGAGTATATAAAATTTTCCCCTTTCTGGCAGTACTGTGTCTTTACTTTTCCAGCATTTACTTGCAATTTCTATTTGTATATTGTTTTTAATGCCTTAGCATAAAATCACATGTAGTTCTGGAGCATCCATTTTTCAGAGGTTAGAACAGAGCCCGACTTCGATGCAACTTTGGTTTAATTATGGCTTCGAACCCTTGGTAAGACCGAAGGTTTTTAAGATGCTTAAGTGTTTTTAGACAATGTTTTTGCCGAGGTTAACCTTTTAGTAGGTTTCAATTTTTTGTAAGGGCGTTACTTTCTGGTTACAGACTTCAGGCTTCTTTGAGCCATTTTTAGAGTGGTCGTAGCCTTTTATATTTGAACACTGCCTAGTGGGTTTGGTACATTTGAATTTTAATCGGGCGATAGTCCCCAAGTAGGGGTAGCATATGGGCTTTAGGATCTAGGATCAAAGAAGAAAAATGCACAGTAAGAAAGTGTAAGGGAAGTAGAAATTTATTTCATTGCATAGTGTGCAAGGTACATGATCAACAACATATAAAACTTGTGTCGTGGCTAGAGTGGATTATGTGGGCACGGTTCATACGACCGTTTGTCCCTTACGGTGAATCCTAACCACCGTGCCTTAGACTTTAGCACATAAAATTTTCTTTTTCCCTTGCTAAAGATCTTAATTCGGGGTTAATGGCCCCCAGTATCTGGGTCGAACTAGTGAGGGATCGGATACTGTTAATCTAAAGAAAATAATCATCGATTCTGGTTTGAAACCGATCTTTAAATCTAAGGTAGCAAGTTTTACTATTTTCTCATTAAAAACCTTGCCGAAAAAATCCGTTTTGGGACAAAACCAGTTCAAGGGAAAAACAGTGCAACACGTGCTTTCAGACCTAATAGCCACATCCATCCTTGGCTGATTACCTGCATATGTTAGTCCAGTTTATAACATAATTAGAAAGTGAATGAGTTTGTACCTTAGCTGTACTACCGCTTTAAGCGTGTTATGTTCTAGTTGTTTGGTAGTTGTACAACATTTCCCGCTTCGAGTTTATATAATTCTTTGCGGGTTACTCTAGAAACTCGATACAATCCTTCCTAATTCGAGAGCAATTTCCCTTCATTCGTATTTTTGGTGTGTAGTGTTACTTTTCTCAACACTAAGTTCCCGAGTGGAAAGTGTCAGAGGCTGACTCTTTGGTTGTAATACCTTTCTATTTGCTATTTTTGGGTAGTTAACCGGACTAAGGCGGGCTCCTGTCTTTCATCCAATAGTTCCAGGCTCGTAATCATGGCCTCGCTGTTCGGCGCTTCGGCCGCATAATGGAACCCGAGACTCAATTCTCCCACCTCGACTGGTATAAGCGCTTTGGCTACGTAAACCAAAGAAAACAGGGTGGCTCCAGTGCATTATTTTGAAGTCGTACAGTATGCCTATAAGACTTCGGGGAGGATCTCCTTCCATTTCCCTTTCGAACCGGTCAACCTCTTCTTCAAGTTTTTTAGTATAGGCATGTTCTTTGATTTTGCCTGCCCGATCCCACTAGGGTGATAAGGTGTTGATAATATCTTCTTGATCTTGTGATATTCAAAAAACTTACTCACCTTGTTGCTGATGAATTATTTTCTATTATTGCAAAAAATCACGGCCGGTATCATAAATTGACATATTACGTGGTACTAGATGAATTCAATGACTTAGTCACATCTTTGGTATCATCATGCTGAACTCTGTCCTTAAGGACAAGCAAATGCAGATCATCATACTGGCGCTCTCTGATGCGATCATATAAAGAAGACCGAGAAACCACACAAGCCAACACCCGAATGGGCTCCGAAATATCCAACCTCACGAACCGATTGGCCAAGGTCTAAACATCAACTACAAGAGGTCTCTCCCTAATTGGAATATATGCCAAACTCCCCATACTCACTGCCTTTCGGCTCAAAGCATCGTCCACCACATTGGTATGGGGAAGGCCAATGTGGTGGAGGCTACAATGATCAGTAAACACCTCACAAGACACACCATACAAGTAATGCCTCCAAATCTTCAACGCGTGAACTATGGCAGCCAACTCTAAATCGTGAACGGGGTAGTTCTTCTCATGGGGCTTCAACTGACGAGAAGCATAAGCAATAACTCTACCCTCCTGCATCAATACACAACCAATACCAACTCTCGAAGCATCACAATACACGGTATATGAACCTTAAGCTGATGGCAAAACTAACACTGGAGTTGTGGTCAAGGCTGTCTTGAGCTTCTGGAAGCTTTCCACACACTCACCCGACCATACAAATGAAGCACCCTTCTGAGTCAACTTGGTCAAGGGCGATGCGATAGATGCGAATCCCTGAACAAACTGGCGATAATAGCCTGCCAAACCAAGAAAGCTGCGAATCTCTATGGTTGAGGATGGTCTGGGCCAACTCTGAACCACCTCTATCTTCTTCGGATCAACCTGAATACCCTCACTGGACATCACATGCCCCAAGAAAGCCACTGAACTGAGCCAAAACTCACACTTGGAGAATTTTGCATAAAGCTTCTGCTCCCTCAATCTCTGCAACAGAACTCTCAAATGCTCCGCATGCTTCTCTTGACTACGCGAATACACCAGAATATAATCAATGAAGACTATGACAAACAAATCGAGATAAGGCGGGAACACGTTGTTCATCAAATGCATGAACGCTGCTGGGGCATTGGTCAGCCAAAAGACATCACCAAGAACTCATAATGACCATATCGTGTCCTGAAAGTTGTCTTAAGAATATCCGAGTCCTTGATCTTCAACTGGTGATAACCCGAACAGAGATCAATCTTGGAGAACACTCTCGCTCCCTGAAACTGGTCGAATAAATCATCAATGCGAGGCAAAGGATACTTGTTCTTAATTGTTACTTTATTCAATTGCCTATAATCAATGCACATCCTCATAGTGCCATCCTTCTTCTTCACAAATAGAACCGGCGCACCTTATGGTGACATACTAGGCCGAATGAACCCCTTGTCAAGGAGTTCCTGAAGCTGCTCCTTTAACTCTTTCAACTCTGCTAGTGCCATATGATACGTCTGAATAGAAATGAGCTGAGTGCCCGGCACCAGGTCAATACCAAAATCAATATCCCTGTCCGGTGGCATGCCCAACAGGTCTGTAGGAAACACATCAGGAAAATCCCTCACAACTGGGACAGAATCAATACTGGGAGTCTCTGCACCGACATCCCTCACAAAGGCTAGATACGAAAGACATCCCTTCCCAACCATACGATGGGCCTTCAAATATTAGATCACTCTACTGGGAACATAATTAGTCAAACCTCGCCACTCAATCTGTGGAACACTCGGTATAGCCAATATAACTGTCTTGGCATGACAGTCCAGAATAGCACGACACGAAGATATCCAATCCATGCCCAAAATGATATCAAAATCCACCATAAACAATAATAAAAGATCCAATCGCGTCTCCAGACCACCAATAGTCACCACACACGACCGGTACACACGGTCTACGATAACAGTATTGCCCACTTGAGTAGATACATGAACAGGTGAAACGAGAGACTCACAGGGGGTATCCAAATAATGGGCAAAGTATGATGACACATAAGAAAAGGTGGAACCAGGATCAAATAATACAGAGGCATCTCTGTGGCAGACTGAAACAATACCTGAGATCACGACATCTGAAGCAACATCATCTGGTCTACCTGGGACGGCATAGAAACGAGCCTGACCACCACATGATCGACCTCCCCCTCTAGGGTAACCCCTAGTTTCCTGACCTCTACCCCTAGCTGGCTAGGCAGGTGGTGAAGTAACTGGAGCTGAAGTTGAGGGCTGACCCCTCTGCTGAGATGGACCATCATGAAGACAAGGACATTGCCTCCTCATATGCCCAAACTCCCCATACTCATAACAACTTCCCGGTGCTGGAAATGGGGACTGAAGGGAACCCCTGGCACCGGAATGACCAGTAGAAGGACCTGGCATGGAAGAACCCTAAACTGATGGAGCACGGGACGAACTCTGGGCTGGAAGGGCATTGAGTGATGAGTGGACCTGACGAGAACTATGAGAACCATGACCTGACGATGCCCTACGATAACCTGGGCAAGCTGAATGAGCCTGCCTAAATGGATGGCCTCTGCTCTGCTAGAACTGACCCTCGAAGGAGCACTACTAAAGCTACCTGATCCCCGAGGCCTCTTGGCCTCCCTCTCCTCTCGCTCTTGGCGGCAAACCGACTCAATCTTACGGGTGATGTCACCAACCTCCTCAAAAGTAGCACCTGTCACCCTGTCCCTAGTCATGAGAATCCGAAGCTGATATGTGATACCATCAACAAACCTCATAATCCTCTCTCTATCTATCGGAACTAACCAGACTGCATGGTGAGCTAACAGAGAACTGCATCTCATACTATGTCACAGTCATCTCTCCCTGACGCAACTGCTCGAACTGCCTGCACAGCTCCTCTCGGCGAGACTGTGGCACATACTTCTCCAGAAAGAGAACAGAGAACTACTACCAGGTAATGGGCACTGCATCAACATGCCTACACCTCTCATACGCCTCCTACCAAGTGAAGGCAGCCTCAGAAAACTGAAAGGTGGTAAAAGCTACACCACTGGTCTCTAGAATACCTGTTATACGAAGCATCCTCTGGCACTTATCCAAGAAACCCTGGGCATCCTCGCCATCTGCCCCACTGAAAGTCGGAGGCTGAAGTCTGCCAAACCTCTCTAGTCGATGCTGCTCGTCGTCCGGCATAACTGGTACCACATACTCTTGAGCTAGTGCAATCGGCTGGGCTGGAGGTACCCCCGGTGTCTGGAGTCCCTGCACAACCTGCTAAGGTGTGCGAGCAATGGTAGTCCGGGTGCCTCCCCCAGCATGAGAAGTAGCTGCGGCCGTAGTAACTGAGACCACCTGGCCAAACTGGTACACACTGACAAGATCTGAGCTAAAGCCTCCTAAAGGCCTGGAATCACAATAGGCACGACGGGTGCCTGAGCTGGTGCTGCTGTAGCATCCACATCTGGGACTTGATCCTAAACTGTGGCAGCTAGTGGATCTGCAGGTTTTGCCCTAGCTGCTCTGCCCCTACCACGGCCTCGACTGTGTCTTCGGCTTATAGTGGCCCTAGCTGGTGGTACGGGTGGTCGTCCATCCTGCCCGGTAGCACGTGTCCTCACTATCTGTGAGAGAATGGAATTACATAAGTTTAGTACTCGGATCAACAAATTCGCATGACAAGAATTTCAAGAGTATGAAGTTTTTCCTAAAGGTTCTGCAGCCTCCCGAGAATAAGTACAGACGTCTCCGTACTGATCCGCGAGACTCTACTAAACCGGCTCATGACTCGAGAGACCTATGTACCTAGGCTTTGATACCAACTTGTCACGGCCCCAAATACCTGGTCATGATGGCGCCTATCACATTACTAGGCAAGCCAACCCAAACCATTAACTACAACAAATTTCTTTTATAAAACCAGTTTTCTAACACAAGTTTAAAACCTCAATTTTTCATAAGAAGTGCATAAAATAGCCAAAAGGTGTGGAAATCAACACAATGTTAAACCAACACGGCCCAACCATCTGGTGTCACAAGTCTAGAGCCTCTAACATATACAATTCTGATCGTCTGATACAAAACAAGTCTAAAATGCGGAAAAACAAGGATAGAGGAAGAAAGCAGGGTTGCGAACACCATGCATCTACCTTGCAGACTCCGGCAAACTCTAATAATGCTGAGGACCCTCACTCTGCCGCTCGGGCACCTGAATCTGCACACACGGTGCAGGGAGTAACGTGAGTACGCCAACTCAGTAAGTAACTAAAGTAAATAAGGTCTGAAAGCAGTGACGAGCAGTTAAAAATCATATAAATGAATGAACAACAGGATAACAGATCAACTTCACAGTTTAAAACCAGTTTCGTCGTAAAGTCATCAATTTCAGTTTAAATACTTGAAATCCTATAATTAGCAATTTTTCCAACGGAGGCTTATTTTAAAAGAAGAGTGAAATCAGTGAAAATATCATAACTGGGCCCTTCGGTCAAGGTGTCACTTAGAATATGGCCTCTCGAGCAGCCTCTCAATCACTCGTAACTCAACTCTCGTCACTCAGTACTCACTCTCAGCACTCAGGCTCATTAATATTTCATAATAATAGAAATCATAGTAACCATTGTGGCGTTCAGCCCGATCCATAGTTTATAGTCAACTACGCTCACTAGGGGTGTACAGACTCCGAAGGGGCTCCTACAACCCAAACGTCATATCGCTGCGGCGCGCAACCCAATCCAATATATATATATATATATATATATATATATATATATATATATATATATATATATATATATATATATATATATCGCTGCGGCGTGCAACCCGATCCATATAAGTATCGCTGCGGCGTGCAGCCCGATCCATAACTCATACATATATAAATGTCCTCACCATTAGGTTCTTAACCTCTCTCTGTCATTAACCTCACAACCTCTTGGGCAAACAGTAAAAATTAGCGAACTCAATTCAAACAGTCCTCACATTTAGAAGTAGATTGATAAAACCAGTTTTAAACATTTAAACGGGTAAAACATGACTGAGGATATGCTTTCAACAAGTAGAGTGAGGAAAACAGTAAAAATGCCCCTAAGGGTCTCAACAGGTCGGCACAAGGCCCCAAACATGGCATACAACCCATAATACAATATAAATGAATAAAGTACGGAATATCATAAGGTTCCAAATCAAATACGCGGCTTAATAGTCGCTACAGGACGGACCAAGTCACAATCCCTATTGGTGCATGCCCACACGCTCGTCACCTAGCATGTGCGTCACCGTAATTATCAAAACAAGTCAAATACCGGGTTTTTTGTACCCTCAGTTCTAGATTTACAATGCTTACTTACCTCAAACCGGTGAAAATACTACTCGGCGACGCCTTTGCCCCTCGAATCGGCCTCCAGTTGCGTCGAATCTATCCAAAATCAGAATCACGACGTCAAAATATGCTAAGGGAACGAAGCCCAAGCGAAAATAATCAAATTATACCAAAAAACTCGAAATTGGCCAAACCCGACCCCTGGGCCCACGTCTCAAAACTTAATAAAAATTATATCAACGGAATCCTTATCCTCCCACGAGTCCATACATACAAAGAACACTGAATCGGAGTCCAAATGACCCCTCAAATTCTCATTTTAAAGTCTCTTTATCTCAAGCCCTAATTCCTCAATTTTAGGCTTAGATTCCATGATTTATTAGGTAGATTTCACATTAGAATCGAGTTTTAAGTCCAAAATTCTTACCTCCAACAAATCCTCCTTGATTCCCTCTTAAATCTCTCTCAAAAAGCTTTAAAACCGAGTAAAAAATGGTGGACTTAGGCCAAAACTCGCGAAAATGACCTTTTAAACATTCTGCCCAGCGACCAGAAATCCTTCTTCGCGAACGTGGTCAAAGACTCGCGTTCGCGAAGCACAAAAAAAATTCCATTGACCAAAACTCTCCTTCGCGAACGCGATGCCTTAGCTTCACCAACCTTCGCGAATACGGTCAGGCCTTCGCGAACGCGATGCTTCCCATTCCGGCCCTTCGTGAATGCGGGACTCCCCCTCGCGAACGTGAAAGCTAATCCTGATGCCTCCCTTCCTGACCCTTCACGAACGCGAGGGTTCACTCGCGAACGCGAAGAACAAAATACTTACAACAGCTGAACCCAAAATCTGCAACTTTTCTTTAACTTAAAATGATCTGTTCAACCCTCCGAAACTCACCCGAGGACTTCGGGACCCCAACCAGACATGCCAACATATCCCATAACCTCATTCAAACTTGTTCCAACCCTCAGAACTCCCAAAACAACATCAAAACACTAAAATTACATTGGATTCAAGCCTAAGAATTCCAAAAACTTCTAAATTCCACTTTTGATCAAAAACCCAACCAAACCACGTTTGAATGACCTAAAATTTTGCACACACATCCCAAATGACACAACGGAACTACTGCAACTCTCGGAATTCCATTCCAACCCCTATATCAAAATCTCACCTACCAACCGGAAATTGCCAAAATATCAACTTCGCCAATTCAAGCCTAAATCTACTCCGAACCTCCAAAACTCATTCCGATCACACTCCTAAGTCCCAAATCACCTCCCGAAGCTAACCAAACCATCGGAACTCACATCCGAGCCCTCTAAATAATAAGTCAACATCCGTTTGACTTTTCCAACTTAAGATTCCTCAAAAGAGACTAAGTGATCTCAAACCTTACCAAATCCTTTCCGAACCCGAGCCAACCAACCCGATCGCATATAGGACCATTAGACAAAGAAATAAGAAGCAAAAATGGGAGAAATGGAGTGGTAACTCATGATACAACTGGCCGGGTCGTCACAGGGCAGTACCAGGGGTGCAACTTCCTGATGCAAAAATTTTCAAGTGCTAGGGCTAGCGCCCCATGCTACCCTGGGCGCTAGGTGATGGATTTCACTCTTATTTCGCCCGGGACAATGTTATTCTGGCCCTACATGCCCCCAACTCGTATAAAAAGAAGTCTAAATCTAATTTAGAGGATATCTAACATATTTTTGGGAGGAGAACATGCCACTTTGAAGGGGAAAACGCAAACCACGCTTGGGAGGAGGCTTCTAGCTAGTTTTTCTTCTCTTCTCTTCCTTTAATACCATAGTTCATTAGTTCTAGAGTTGTGGGTGCTACATGAACGTTGTAGTTTGAAGCTTGAACTATTCTTACTATTTTATCATTTGGTTTATTATTCAATCTTGCGCTTCATTATTTGATTGCTTGATCACAAATTGAATAATATCTACGAATCTAGGATTTAACTCGGGAGAGGGAATTCTAGATTGTTTTAAGATTGAGTAGAGCAAGATCTTGAAGTTGAGTATCGGTAACAGATTTGCGTTTAGGATAGGGATATATCTAATTAACTTTCTTGGTTATTATACATGAATTATTAATGCATTCTTGTTAATCTTAATTTCATATGAATATAGGCGTTAGGTTAGCTTGAATAGGCTAGTAGTACTTTGAGAGAATGCTATGAGTAACATTAACTCTGTCAATCAATAAACTGAATAAATTAATTAGAGAATTTGAGTGGAAGAATCAACGAGATTGTTAGCTAACCCATAGCTCTAGAATATCGGCTCCCGTTGAATTTGTGTCTAATTTCATCAACTTGTTTCCTTTAATCTCTTAGTTTACTACTCTAAATTAGATCTAATTATCACACTTTAAGAATCATTTGAATAGATCAATTGTCTTTGTTTAATTTAGTAAATAGTTAATCACCAGTCTTTGTGGTTACGATATGTGGACTTACAATCCTATATTACTTGTCGATCATGTATACTTGTTCATGCGTTTGGCAGCAACACTTACCTTAAAAAAGTTAACATTCCTCTTTTTATTTTATAGATAAGAATGATAAGATCTAGTCATTTATATTATGATAGACATCATATTGTTTATACGGATAAGAGAACTTGTCTGCAAATCTTGAGAGCGAGACTAAATTTTAGAAAAACATAGGGTATACATTCAATAATGAAGGATTGAAATACTTCGAAGATTTAGGCACAAGCAAAATCAAAAATAACAAAGGATATACAGAAAAAATTAACAAACTAGAGAGAGAACATGGTAAGAGGCTTTTTCACAACTCATAAACTCTTGAATCTCTTTACATCATAGTTACCTCTCTACAATAGAAAATATGTAGTAGCACCCCCATTTATAATACTACTATCCAAATTTGACTAGAAACTAGAAAACCTATTCCTACATGATTTTGGCTATGAATCCTAATTAGACATAAATTAAATAAACTAGTAAATACAAAATCCTAGACGACGTAGGAATACTAATTAATCTTGGTTTAATTTCCAACAACCTCTCTTGAACTAAGATCTTCAAACTTGAGCATGCCATGAGTAACATCAGGCCTTGTAGAAGTCAAGTACCTTAGACTCTCCATCAATTTCCTAAATTATGTAGCATCAACAAAATCACGATCATCATCTTTAATTAACTTTAATTTTTACTCATGGTAGATTCCTTCAAAATATCATCAACATATTTTTTCTTTACTTTGAAATCATCTGTTTATCCAGTTACCTTGTAGTTAGGCTTGTACACCCATTCAACTTTAATTTTCCATTCTATAGGTTGTAGAGTAATACCACCTATAAACATTTAGTCGTGCTCCTTAAAACATGCAATCTCAAATAATAGTATGAAATTGATTGCATCTTCAATATCTATAATCGTGCGTTGTTGAGTTCTGAATCCCTCGTTATTTCTACCTTAATCTTGGATTGATCAATAAAAACTTTCTCTTGATGACCCATCTTATTTATTTCATTACTAGGTTAATCTTCAATACCATCAAAGAATATTTCTTGTGAAATATCAACCACTTTTGGTCGAACATCCCTTGCAACCAAATCATCGTTTTTAATAGCCGAAAAAAATTTTGGCAGATCAATTTGAATATTATTTTACTTTCCTTCACATTCAATAGAATCACTATCACAATAAAAATTACATGTACCATCTTTTTTTTTCTCTTCTGTTTCTGAATTTTGGCCTTCTTAATTTATTTTCGTCATGTTGGATGTGTCGCCTTTTTCTTTTGGTTGATCATCCTTTTCCTGTGATGCCTTCTCCAATATTTCATCTTTCTGTTGATTCAGTTATCTCTCGTATATCACAAATTCTCCTTCTAAATCATCAAATTTGAGAGTGCTAAGATCTTTGATAGCCTCAAGAAAAACTTTCTCGTTGTTAAATTTTAAACTGAGAGACTGCAATTTTTTTTCAACAATATTAACTTCTTCCAGTACTTCTCCATTGGTCCTTAGACCATTGACTATTTCTTTAATTCTTGTCAACAATTCTTTGACATACTCTATTGGTCTCTTATAAGCCAACTCAAATTGACTCCTAAACTCTTGAAGTTTCTTCTTTTTTATGTCAACAACTCTTCAATATGACTTCACCAAGATTATCCAAAGCCTCATTTGATGTCATTTCATGCAAATATTTTTTGGATACATTCAATTCGACCTTGATGATGAGATAGTAGTGTGCCTTATAATCTCAATGTCTCTTCTTCTCCAATCGTGTAGCTGCATTACCCGCCAACATTGTGCCTTCTGGGTTCCTCAAATTCTTCATCAATGGTGGACCATAATCCAATAGCATTAAAAAATTCTTCATTTGTTGATACCAAGTTTCAAAATTATTTTGCCATCAAACGCAAAAACAGGACAATGAGGTAATAGAGTATCCATATATGTTTTTGGATCTCATACCGGCTCAAACAGGATCTCATACAGGCTCTAATACCAATTTGAAGGATTAAAATATCTCGAAGAATAATTTAGGCACAAGCAAAAAATTAACAAAAGGCTATATAGAAGAAATTTATCAAACTAGGGAGAAAATGTGATAGGAGGCTTTTTCACAACTCATAAACTCTTGAATCTCTCTACATCGTAGTTACCTCTCTGCAATAGAAAATATGTAGTATCACCCCCATTTATAATACTACAATCCAAATTTGACTAAAATCTAGAAAATTTATTCCTACATGATTTTGGCTGTGAATCCTAATTAGACATAAATTAAACAAACTAATAAATACCAAATCCTAGACGATGTAGGAATACTAATTAATCTTGGTTTAATTTCTAAGAAATAGTAACCAAAAATAATTTATAAATATATAGAACAAACATAAACTCTAGAATTGATGTGCCTAAAGGATTCAGATCCAGACATTAAGTAAGTGAAAACAAACGAGGTCTACATGATGATCAGGTTTTTGCTTGTGTCAGGTACTAAGAAAAATGAACGGGAGTATAACACACTAATCTGATTCTATATTGAGGTTGTATAGGGGTAAAATCGGGGATAATTTATACCCTGATTTACCTATGAAGAAAACAGAACATGGGCATAAACGCATGAGATTGAAATCAAGGCTCTGAGCCCTTTGTATCGAGATCCATGAAAGGTGAATGATGTGCTCATCATCGGGCCTGATAAAGCAAGGCACCTCGGACCTAGGAAAAGTTCTAAGACCTAGAGAAACATGATAAACGATTACACACTATGGATAGACAGCCATGATATTCGCACCTAATCGGATATCACGACGTGGATCTCGCTCAATGTCGGTTACAGATAAGTAATTAACGAGAAAGAGAGATTTTTTTTTACCTTTTCTAGACTTATACTAGGGGATGAAACTCTCCTACTATATAAAGGGGAAGTTTTTCTTTTTTAAGACACCTTGTAACAAGTGAATCAAAGCAATACGAATTCATTTTTTGCATTTTAATTACTGTTAAAGTTCTTGTTCACTTAACCTGTTCTTCATTCACTACTGAGCTCGAATCGAGGATCCCATGAGGAAGAGGTCATTGTTTGATCTAATTTCAGGCTTGGACACAACTTCACAATTGGTTTGATCATTTGATTCGTCATTAATTCATTTATCAAGTATACTTAATTGTATGTGTTGAATCAAATCACGTATTGTTAAAACCATGTATAAATTTAATTGTTATCCAATTTAAAGGTAAATAGTTTAGCGCCCACCATGGGGCTAAGGACAATAGTGGTTATTTCATACGAGTCTCCATACCACGCCCTATTTTACACTTGTTCTTTAAAGTCTTAATTTCAGGTCAGCCCGAAAATGTCGAACTCTCAATCTGCCTACTTGAACGTTATTGCTGAGTCTGGCCATCATGGCGAAAATAATAATTTGGTACCTAGCAATGAGATGCCTCCTGCTAATCCCAACGGTGTCCTAGTTGTTGATCCGGTCGATGCTAACTCACAGGTGGCCATCGATGACAATTTTTCAATTGATCCCGAAAATAGTATTCGCGGGGGGACCCCCGACCAATAGATGGAGAAGCGCCAAAAGGAGAATTTGATGAGGTAAGCCTACGGCTAATCTTTGAAATGTTGTAGGCCCAACAGGTGGCAATACCGCAGCTATTGAATCAAAGCCACGCCCCCAACATGGTCGAGCCCGAATACAATCCTGGAAAAGCACCCGAAGAAACAAACAGATCACCGAAAGGCCAGGTGAAGCCGAGCCCGGGGTCAATCCCAAGATAATGAAATGCTTCAAGCATTAAAGAAGCGGGTAGAATCAGTCGAGAAGAAAATTGAGACTAATGACAAGAAGAAGGAAACATACAATTCCATGATCAATCAAATCCCGGGAGTACCCCCGATATTGAAGGGGCCGAATTGCAAGAAATTTATTCAGAAACTTTTCCCTTCGAGAGCAGTAGCAAAGCCGATCGCAAAGAGGTATCATATGCCTGATATCCCCAAATATAACAGGACCATGGATCCGAACGAGCATGTGACCTCCTATACGTGTGCAATCAAGAGGAATTACTTGGAAGATGATGAAATCGAGTCGGTGTTACTGAAGAAGTTTGGGTAGACTTTGTCCAAAGGAGCAATGATATGGTACCACAACATACCCCCAAATTCTATTGACTCATTTGCTATGGCTGCAGATGCTTTCTTGAAAGCCCAAGCGAGGGCCATCAAGGTGGGGACCAGGAAGTCATACCTTTTCAACGTTAATCAAAGAAACAACAAGACGCTCAGGGAGTTCGTGTCAAGGTTCTAGATGGAACAGATGTACCTGCCTGCGGTTGCAAATGATTGGGCAGTTCCAGAATTCACTCAGGGGCTTAACCCCCGAAGTTCCTTGGCCTCTCAACAGCCAAAACAAAATTTGGTAAAGTACTCGGTGGTGACCTGAGCCAACGTCCACAACAAGTATCAGTCAAAGATCAGGGCCAAGGACGACCAATTCAGGGCTTCTTTTGGGCGTATTTACCCTATTAGGGCCAATGATAGGTCTAAGAAAGTCGTTGATCATGAGCCAAGTACAGTCTGGGATCGGTACCAACCATATAATGCGGAGCGAAGGGGAAATGGTTCCGGGCGCCACCCCACGAGGAACGAGAAGAGAGGAAATCGAGTTCCTAGTAGCTGAGGTCTGATGAGCAAAAATGGTTTCACCAGGCTGCTCGAGAGTAAGGAAGCACTGAAATTATAAGAGTATAACTTCAATGTTGATGCTGCTAGCATTGTGTCAGCCATCGGGCACATTAAAGAGACAAAATGGCCCCGACCATGGCAGTCTGACCCTACCCAAAGAGATCCTAACTTGATGTGTAAGTATCATGACACTCATAGTCACAGGTCCGAGGATTGCCGATAGTTACGAAAAGAAGTTGCCCGATTATTCAACAACGGGCACCTCCAAGAATTCTTGAGTGATTGAGCAAAAAACCACTTCATGAACAGGGACACCAACAAACACATCGAACAAGATTTGCCTCAGCACGCCATCAACATGATCATTGGAGGAGTGGATGTCCACCAAGGACCAATCATAAAGTGCACTAAAGTATCTATCACAAGAGAAAAACACACCCGATATTATGTCCTGGAGTGAACCATTTTGTTCAGCAACGAGGATGCCGAGGGCATCGTGCAACCTCACGATGATGCACTGGTAATATCCATACTTATTAATAAATCTCGAGTAAATGTGTGTTTATTGATACAGGTAGCTCGGCAACATCATTAGATCAAGGGTCGTAGAGCAACTGGGGTTACAGGACCAAATCGTGTCGGCAATCTAGGTGTTGAATGGATTTAAGATTGTATGCAAAACCACTAAAAGGGAGATAACCATGCTAGTAAACACATCTGGGATGATCCAAGAGACAAAGTTCTATGTGACCAAACAGGACATGAGGTATAACGCTCTATTTGTAAGGCCGTGGGTTCACAACATGAGGGCAGTACCCTTGGCCTTGCACCAGACATTGAAATTCCCTACACAGAGAGGAGTCAAGAAAGTCTATGGAGAACAACCAGCTGCAAAGGATTTTCTCCCTATCGATGAGGTAATATCGATGCCCGCAATTTCGATATCAAGGAACGAGCAGCCGACCAAAAAGGAAGAAATTAAATAGCAATTACTAATGTCAGCCTCGGGAGAATTGGAGGAACAAGGAGTAGACGAGGATGATAATTACGGTGTCCTGGGTTCATGGATCCTAATGACACCGACGCCACCAAATCGACGGTTGAAGAATTGGAGAAAGTCATATTAATCAAAAACCTACCAGATCAAAAGGTATACCTGGGCACAGGGTTAACCACCGAGCTCAGGAAAAAACTTATTGCTTATCTTCAATCTAACATAGATTGTTTCTCTTGGTCCCATCTCGACATGATAGGGATCTCACCTGAGGTAACCACTCATAAGCTGCGTTTGGATGTAAAGTTCCATCCAGTTAAACAGAAGAAAAGGCCACAGTCCGAGATCAAGCACGCATTCGTTAAGGATGAGGTATCCAAACTTCTTAATATAGGATCCATCCAGGAATTTAAATACCTGCACTGGTTAGGCAACATAGTGGTAGTGCCTAAAATAGGGAATAAGCTAAGAACATGTGAAGATTACAAAGTTCTAAACAAAGCATGCCCTAACAATCTTTCCCTTTGCCTAACATCGATCGGATGATCGACGCGATAGTCGGGCATGAGATACTCAGCTTTCTCGATGCCTATTCCGGGTACAACCAAATTCGGATGGTCCTGGACGATCAAGAAAAGACTTTTTTCATCAATAAATTCGGCCCTTACTATTATAATGTAATGTCGTTTGGGTTAAAGAATGTTGGTTCCACCAATCAACGCCTAGTAAAATGAATATTCGAAGAACAAATAGGGAAATCAATGGAAGTTTATAATGACAATATGTTGGTCAAGTCCCGGCGAGTAGAGGACCATTTGAAACATTGCAGGAGTTCTTCGACATAGTGAACAATACAATATGAAGTTGAACCCGGAGAAATGTGCATTCGGGGTCGGATCGGACGAATTCCTTAGGTTCATGGTATCCAATCGAGGGATCGAGATCAACCCCGACAGAATAAATGCCGTAGAAGACATCACCATGGTGGACAATGTCAAGGTCGTTCAAAGACTAACCGAGTGTATAGCCGCCTTGGGCCATTTCATCTCGAAGTCCTTGGACAAGAGACATCGATTATTCTCACTATTAAAGAAGAAGAACAACTTTTCCTGGACCCCAAAATGCCAGCAAGCTTTGGAGGAACTCAAACGGTACCTATCGAGTCCCCCCTGCTGCATACTCCGAAGCCAGATGAATAATTGTACCTCTACTTGGAAGTTTTCGATGCGGCGGTAAGTGGCATCTTAGTCTGGGAGGAAGAAGGTATGCAATTTCCTATTTACTATGTTAGTAGAACTCTAGGTGAGGCCGAATCAAGATATCCTAACCTGAAAAAATTAGCGCTCGCTTTGCTAAGCATTTCTTGAAATCTTAAGTCGTACTTTCAATGCCACCCTATATGTGTCGTGAGCAATTCGCTGAGGAATATCATGCATAAGCCCGAGCTCTTGGTTCAGTTGTCCAAATGGATCGTGGAAATTAGCGGGTATTATATCGAGTAGCGACTCTGAACCACCATGAAATCTCAGATTTTAGCACATTTCATGGCCGATTTTACGCCGACTTTAATACCCGAAGTCAAAAGAGAACTACTACTAATCTCGGGGACTACTTCGGGAATCTGGACCCTCTTTACGGATGGTGCCTCCAATGCGAAGGGGTCCAAATGTATTGAAACCACCCATGGGGAATATAATTAGGCAGTCTATTAGAACTGTGAAGTTGACTAACAAGAAGACCAAGTACAAGGCCATGATTGTAGGTCTAGAATTGGCTAAAAGCTTTTGGGCCAAAGTGATTGAAGTCAAGTGTGACTCCCTCTTCGTGGTAAATCAAGTTAACGAAACATTCGAAGTAAAAGAAGAACAGATGTGAAGGTACTTGGACAAATTGCATGTAACCCAACACTAATTCAGGGAATGGACCCTGCAACATGTACCCCGAGATCAAAATAGTGAGGCTGATGCATTAGCTAACTTGTGGTTGTTAGTCAATTCCGATAGATCCAATTCGGGAGCAGTAGTGCAGCTAATGAACTCGGTGGTAGAAGAAGGCTGCGTCGAAGTGAACTCAACAAGTTTAACTTGGGATTGGAGAAACAAATACATAAACTACTTGAAGACAAGAAAATTGCCTTTAGATCCCAAAGAATCAAGAGCCCTGCGCGCTAAAGCTGCCGTATTTAGCTTGGTCAAAGGGACATTGTTTAGGAGGATCTTCTTTGGCCCACTAGCCAGTTGATTAGGACTAGGAGAGACTGAATATGCCATGAGAGAAGTTCACGAAGGCATGTGCGGAAACCATTCAGGAGCAGAATCCTTGGTTCAGAAACTAATTAGGGTCAGCTACTACTGGACCGAAATGGACAAGGATGCAAAGGAACTCATATGAAAATGCGACGAGTGCCAAATACACGCTCCAATGATCTATCCACCGGGAGAAATGCTCTACTCGGTCCTGTCTCCCTGGGCATTTATGAAGTGGAGAATGGACATCGTCGTTCCCCTGCCATGGGCACCCACTAAAGCTCAATTCGTACTATTCATGAACGGTTATTTTCCAAATGGGTTAAGGCTCAAGCATTCAAAAAAGGCCGGGAGAAAAACTAGGGCTTGAGAACTTAGGCCTTTAATTGTGGATTTGAAGGACCATTTGAGGTCGGATTTGGGAACTTTTGATATGTATGAACTCGTGGGGAGATGAGGAATCTATTGATATAAAAATTTCTAATTTTCGAGATGTGGGCCCGGGGTCGGTTTTTGGTAATTTCGGGATTTGTGCCCTTTGTTGATTGTTTTCGCTTGGGCTTTGTTCCCTTAGCATATGTTGCGGTACTCGTTCTGATTTTGGATAGATTCGACGTGTGTGGAGGTCGATTCTAGGGGAAAAGGCGTCGCGAGCTAGAGATTTAGCCGGTTCGAGGTGAGTAATGATTTTTAAATTATATTCTGAGGGTTTGAAACCCCGGATTGCACATCGTAGTGCTATATTGAGGTGAGGCACACGCTTGATAACGAGCGTGGGGTCATGCACTATTAGGGATTGTGACTTGGTCCGTCCCGAATGACTATTTTACCGCGTATTTGATTGAAAATTATTTTCTATCATCATTATTTGGGCTGAATGCCATATTTGGGCCTAGTGCCAACTATTTGAACCCTTCGGGGATTTTTATTGCTATTTCCTCACTGCTTTGACTTTATACTTGAACTTAGTCATGTTATTTTCCAATGTTTTCATACTCAGCTATGTTTACTCAGTTTTAAGACTTAAATGATATTTTAAATCATATTTGGGACTGAGCATCATGTTTTACTATTCCCCGAGTGGCTTATGTGATTTTGACTGAGTAAGGCCGAGGGCCTGTGTTGTGAGGATACTTTTGGGTCGGGCTGCACACCACAGCAGTGACGCACTAATTATGATTATGAGGCTGAGGGCCTGAGATTTTTCCGCCACGAGGTGGCTTGTTGATATGAGGCCAGGCCGAGAGCATGTTTATGATGCCACGAGGTGGCTTGATATTGTGTTTGGGCCGTAAGGGGCCCCTGCAGGAATATGCACACCCCCAGTGAGCACGGGTACCCATTGTGATGTGAGATTGAGCCCGGTGGGCTGTTATTGTTCTGAAATGTTGCTCGAGGGGCGGATGTAGTGATACTGTGCCCGAGGGGCGAACTTCTATTTGTTTACTCTACATTAATTACCTGTCAATTACTTATTTATTTGTTGAAAGAGGATTTTACTTGACTTTCCACTGTTGTACTGCTTTTAAATAGTTTTACTGCTTCATTATAGAATGCCTTGTGCCTTATGTGTTTTCTTACTTTCAGTCGTTATTTACATTTGTTACTCACTGAGTTGGAGTACTCACTTTACTCCCTGCAACCATGTGTGCAGATTCAGGCGTTGCTGATCCTGCCAGTGCGAGTTGAGAGCTCCCGGTGGACATTCAAAGTTCACGAGGTAGCTGCTTGACGTCCGCAGACCCGTGTTTCTCCCTCTTTGTCATTTCTATCTCATATCAGACTTTTGTACTAGTTGTAGATCTTTCAGACTTGTATTAGGTTTTATAGATGCTCGTGACTTGTGACACCCCAGTTAGGGCTGTGTTGGGTTGTACTTTCGCACTTTATTGACATTATCTGCTACTTAGTATTGCTATATCATGTTTTAGACTACTTTTATGTTATTTAATTGCTTTAACAAGTGAATTGGGAATAGTCGGTTGGCCCTGTCTTCACGAGAGGCGCCATCACGACCGAGTCCGGTTTAGGGTCGTGACAGAAACATGAGTAAAATGCGAGGCAATATACATATAGTTATACACACTTTAAGCCGAATATCAATACCCCACACTTAGACTCTTGCTCGCCCTCAAGCAATAAGACTATTAACTACACCCCAACAATGTACATATCAACCATGGAGGAGCAATTCAATTTTTAGTCATACACTCTATCCTTCACTATGATCGGTAACGGCAATCAAGCATGAACATAAGAAATTTACATTCTTCCCATTTTAAACATGCCCATGTATAAGAAAGTTTATTCAACCAATTAAAACAACCTATCCATAATTACCCTACCTCAATAGCCGACTCCTTACCACAAAGCACCCTCAACTCGTGCACTCATCCAACAAGAGAAGTTTACAATATCACCAATCTGTCACGAGATCATGTGCCCTCACCAACAAATAAGAGAGTGAATATAGAAATAGTCTGCACATTCAAGTATAACCTTGAACATAATTTAAGAACATCACACAATTGAACAAAAGTTGCTCACTTTCACAAAGAATTTCATGTGCATCCCGTAGTCGTACAATAAGCTTGCTCGTAGTGTACATTTCTACTAATCTAAGCTAGCCAAGTCTAGGATCAATTAGGACTTTATGGGTTGTAATTTAAGCTAAGGGACGGATAGGATATATTTAGGAATAATGAATAATCGTCCTAAGCACATTAATTCACTACACTCAAGAATCGAGCACATATTTGTCGCAACCAATTCTTTCGCCACAAACCATAGACAACATAGCCCTTCTTCAATTATAGTACTTCTACATCCTCACTAGCAAAAATTAATAAGATTAAGAGGTGTGTATTTTTTTTTTGACTATCAATATTAATTGTATATTTTTTCTTGCAATTTTATTTTCTCTATTTTTTTTAAACATACTCCATACATTAAGCTTCATCGGCTAGTGGTATTTTCACAACTTTAGTGCACCTTATGGGCCTTTCCATGGTTCCACTCGAAAGCACTTCCCAAATCTCTCACTTACTTATTTTAGCGCCTCAGTGCCTTCGGAGGTAAAGATTCAACAAGCTCAAGTTAAGAACAAAATAGGAATACAACTTGTAATGTGGGTACCAAAGAAAAGATATATATGCCCAAAGGGATAGCAAAGGAAAATTTTATTTGTAAGTGAAAAGCACATCTATGATCAGCAAATAAATGCCTACATCATCTCCTATACTAGCACAACTTAATAATTTCGTTTTGATTAACACACAGGGCAAGTTCTAGACTACACAAGATCGAACAGAATACCCCAAATCATCTCACACACTTTGCACATCACTCAATCAAGACGGATTTGTTCAACTCTCAAGTCAAGCAAGCACATATAATTGAGAAATTTTAAGCAATAATGCACTAGGTGAAATATAAGTCAAACAACTAAGAACAGACGTCACATAGTAGGTTATTTATATTAGTTAGGCATCACATTTCAAATCAAATATTACAGGAAGATAGAGCGCATGTCATAGCCTAATGTGACAACACCAAACATGTCAATAGGTATCTAGAGAAACTCACTTTTCTTCCTATCTTACTCCTAAAAAGATAAAACCATAGCAAAATTCAAATTACACCCTTGAAAAAGAGCTGGTGCCCAAAGAATAATCACGGGATACTACCTAACAATCTTTAAGAAAAACAAAAGAAAATCGTTTTGGTATTTTTAATCGGACCTTAATCCCTCAAGAAAGCTATCCAAGAGATCCATTGTCGAAAAAAGTCCGAGCTTTTTTTTTTTATTTTTTTTATGTTTCCATTTTTTTTTATTTTTTTCTTGAAGCCGGACTACTACTAACTAACTAGACTATGTCTACTACGAGTTATAAAGGAAAAACCTAATAAAAATAGTTTTATATAAGTATACTTCAGAAAGTAGTTCCCTCACCCCACACTTATATTATGCATACTCCCCGATGCATATAAAAATTCAAAAAAAAAAAAGTAATGTAGAGAGAAGAACTCCCTGCTACTCGGACCCATTAGGGTCATACTCGAAGCCTTCATCCTTAGAATGCCCACTACCCGAAGCTCCGGGATCATCATCATCTGCTCCAAGGGGTACCAAAGCCACTGGCCCCAAAACATCAGCATCTCGGTCATCTTTATCATCATAGCCCTTGTTGGTGTTTTCATCGTCCAATGGGTGAATGGGACTGGCAGGCGCAATCCCCAACATTTCTTTTAAAGCACTGGACAGATTATTGTATAGATGCATATGCTCCTCATCTGTCATGCCCATCTTGCTCATTATCAAGTTTAGGGAGCCATATAGATATATGTTGAAATTTTCATGTGCTCATTTCGTGCAACCTGGATCAACTTGGAAGTAGACTCTAATATATAAGTGATGTCCATCAATCCCTTCAAAGCCTCAACCACCTCATCATAACTAGGGTACTCAAGTACCTCATAAAAGAGCGTGTACTACATCAATAGATTATCAAAGAAGAACCTTTTTATCTTCCGCCCAAACCGTGTGCAAGCCATCTCCCCCAACATAATCTCACCAACATTGACGGGTCTCTCAGTCATCAAAAAATGATCAAACACACTTCTGTCTCAAGTGCCCTTTCTGTTGTACTCCACTGGCATCAGTCTAGCCTGCAGAAAGTTCTGCCACACCTTGGCAGTTTTGTTAATCTCAAATCGAATCATCTCATTGTGTGTATCATCCATTGTCCTTGTCCATTTTGCATTAGAATTTACGCCACATAGAGTTTGACGAATAACAGTATAGGTTGGGCACCTTACAAACTTTTGCAATGGCATTTCCTTCCCTATGACCCATGACATGAACCTATGCTCATTCCAATTCGCATACAACTCCCTTACCATGTATGTCCTGGGCACTCAATGAACTTATCCATCTTCATACCTCTTAACTGGGCTAGTACATCGGGGAAATTCTTCTCCAAAGTGGTCACATTGATCCCCATTTCAGAGGCATACCCCCATATGGCTCAAAGTTATGATACCACTGGATACCATCCTCACGAACCAGATCCAATTGGGGCCATAGTCTCGATGGTGCGCTTCTTGACCCATCAGTAACCTACTTTCCTTTTGCTTGCCGAGATGACCCCTCCTAAGTTTTGAACGAAGTAGAGGAAATTGTAGTTTACTACTTTGTAGAATAAAATCACAACCAATTTCAAGAACAATTTTAGTTTCACACCAACTATTAGCCACTATATACTTAATTTATAAAGAACTTTGGGGAAAGTAGTGAAGAGGGTCATTTGGGATGGGGGCTTAGGGTTAACAACTACAAAACAAAACAAAACCAAAAAAGGATAGAGAAGAAGAAACCTACTTGTGTGGTGTGTGTGAGAGAAAGAAAAACTTGAGGAAGAGAGAGAAGCATGGAGATAGAGAGAGAGAGAGAGACTCGGTTGAGAGATAGAGAACGGGGAGAGAGAAAATAGTGGGAGGGGAATTAGAGTTGTTTAATTTAATTTGGGGATGGGTCATGGATACGGCTTATAATGTAATTTAAAATGGGTAATCGGGTCGGGACAAGGGGTAATGGGTTAATTAAAAGGTGAAACATAAATAAAATAAAATAAAAATTAAAAAACTTACTTGCCACCCCCAGCCAACCGCGTCACGCTAGGCCTGGCGCTTGAGGGGAAAAGTGGAATGTTTTGTGTGACCCAGGTAGCACTGGCCGCTGGTTTTCCGAAATTCTATTTTTTTTAATGAAATCCACGATTCTCCCGAGCACTTAGTATATTCGGTATACACATCCCACATCATTCCTACCTATGATTTCTATGACAACAAAGAAAACAAGAAAAACTCTAATCTACTTTAACTAAAAGAGAAAAGACTAAACAACGAAAGTAATAAACATTGGGTTTCTCCCAACAAGCATCTGATTTAACGTCGTGGCATGACGTAGGGCTTTGCTTACTCATCTGCGAGTATTACTTTGGACTTATAATGATTAATGACACGTCCCCAATAGTACTTGACTCTTTGCTCATTCATCAAAAAATTTCTTTCTCTGTTTAAAACACGCAGCTCAATTGTACCATAAGGAGTGACTTTCACCACCACAAATGGATCTGACCACCTCGATTTTAACTTTCTAGGAAATAGCTTAAGCCTGAAATTGAATGATAGTACCTTTTAGCCCGGTTCAAAGTGACACGACTTGATACGCAAGTCATGCCATCTTTTGGTTTTCTCCTTGTAAAGCTTAACATTTTCATAGGAGTGTGGCCTGAACTCATCTAACTCATTCAACTGCAAGAGCCTCTTCTCGCTCACGGCTTCCAAGTCCATATTCAACTTCTTGACTGTCCAATACACCTTATGTTCAAGTTCAACCGGCAAGTGACATGCCTTCCCATACACAAGCTTGTACGGAGACGCCACAATTTGTGTTCTGTATGCTATTCTATATGCCCACAAGGAATCATCTAGCTTTGCATCCCAATCTTTCTTGTTTACACTCACTATATATCTGCATTATTTCTCTGATGGACACTTCGGTTGTCCACTTATTTATGGATGATATATCGTGGCAACTCTTTGGCGGACCTTATATTTGGCTAGAAGGTTATTCAATAACCAGTTGTAGAAATGTGTTCCTTCATCACTAATCAAGTCACGTGGAATCTCAACTCTCGAGAATATGTTCTTCTTCACAAAAGTGGCCACCACCTTGGCATCATTAGTTGGCAATACGATAGTCTCCACCCATTTTGACACATAGTCCATTGCTAGAAAAATATACTTGTTTCCTCTAGATAAAGGGAATGGTCCATGAAGTATATGCCCCACACATCATAAATCTCTACCTCCAGTATATTATTCAAAGGCATGTCATGCCTCCTCATGATTTTTCCAGTCCTTTGACACTAGTCGCATTTCTTAACAAATGCATGAGCATCTTTGAACAATGTTGGCCAATAGAACCCCGACTGCAACACCTTTGCAGTTGTTCTATTGCCTCCAAGATGGCCCACATAAGGTGAGGCATGGTAGTCATACAACACTAATTTCACTTCCTTTTCAGGAATGCACCTCCATATCAACTGATCAGCATACTATACAAGAATGGCTCATCCCAATAGTAAAAGTTCACATTATGCAAAAACCTCTTCCTAGCACAAATTAAATTTCAGGAGGAAGTACCCCACTCACAATATAATTCACATACCATGGGGCAGGTTCCTGGGTGATGGAAAAATGTTGCTCATTAGTAAATGTCTCCTTAATTTGTCCACCTTCCTCCACGTGCTCATGATTTTCTAGCCTTGACATGTGGTAACCACTTGGTTTTATGTGCCTTTCAGATCTCGTAGTTCTACATCAAATTCATGTAAAAATAAAACCCAACGCATCAATCTATCCTTAGATTCTTTTTTCATAAATAGATACTTGATTGCTTCATGGTGATATGGACTATAACTTTTATTCCCATCAAGTAAGCCCGAAATTTCTTAAAGGCCCACACAACTTCCAACAACTCTTTCTCGGTGGAGGTTTAATTCAACTGTGCATCATTAAGAGTCTTACTCGCATAGAATATGGAGTAAAACATATTTTCCTTCCTCTGGCTCTACGCTGCCCCAATAGCATGGTCACTTGCATTGCACATGAGTTCAAATGACAAGGACCAATCCGGTGCCATAATAATGGGGGAAGCCACCAACTTCTCTTTGAGCTCCTCGAATTCCTTCAAGCAGGCTTCTTCAAATTTGAAAATCACATCCTTTTCAAGCAACCTACAAAATGGAGTAGCAATTTTAGAAATTTTTTTTAATAAAGCGTCTATAATAACCTGTGTGTCCTAAGAAACTCCAAACGCCCTTCATAGAGATGGGTAGAGGTAATTTTGCAGCTGCCTCTACCTTCACCTTATCAACTTCAATGCCACTCTTTGATACTCTATGACCCAACACGATGCTCTCTTGAACCATAAAATGACACTTTTCCCAATTTAGCACAAAATTTATTTCTTCATAATGTGCCAACACCTTGCCCAAATTTGTCAAAAATCATCATAAGAAGACCCAAAGACTGAAAAATTATCCAGGAACAATTCTACATATTTTTCCACCATATGATTGAAAATGGCCGTCATGCATCTCTGGAAAGTGGCTGATTTATTATAAAGATCAAATGACATTCTCTTGAAAGAAAAAGTACCATAAGGGCACATGAAAGTCATTTTCTCCTGATTCTCTGGGCATATGACAATCTGGTGTACCCCAAATAACCATCAAGGAAGCAATAATATTTATGCCCAGCTAATCTATCCAACATTTGGTCAACGAATGGAAGTGAAAAGTGGTCCTTGTGGATTTTCTTGTTGAGCCTTCTATAGTCAATGCAAACTCTCCACCCCATCACAGTGTGAGTAGGAATTACCTCATTTTTCTTGTTTTCCACCACAGTAATCCTCCCTTTTTAGGCACACACTGCACTGGGTTTACTCAATTGCTATCAGAAATAGGGAAGATAATACCTGCATCAAGCCACTTAATTTCTTCAGTCTTCACAACCTCCTTCATAATAGGATTCAACCTCCTTTGTTGCTCAACACTTGGGCGGTGTCCATCTTCTAAAAATATTTTATGCGTGCAGAATAATGGACTGATTCCCTTGATATCAATAATTGTCCACCTAATAGCTCTTTTGTGCTCACGAATCACTCTTAGCAGCTTTTCTTCTTGCACATTGGTTTAGCTGGATGAAATAATCACTAGCATTGTTTTAGAACTCCCCAAGTAGGCATAGTGCAGGTGCGCTGGAAGAGGCTTGAGCTCTAGATTTGGAGCTTCTTCGAAAGATAGTGAGGGGTCAGAGTAACATGTATGTCCAACTTGTCAAATTTCCTAAGCCCATGGACATACTTGCAAGACATGTTAAGGACTTGCTCAATTTCTTCCATCATCTCATCTTCACTTTCGTCTTCACCCCCCATCAAAACTCGTTCAAGGCCTCAAGGGGGTCTGTAAGGCTCATATAAGGCACCAATGAAGTCACATCACTTTCCAGCACAGAAATCATGGAATTTAAGTGCGTCATAAACATTGAATATCTCTACTCGATCACCTACTCGCATTGTCATGTTGCCTTCACACACATTAATAATTTCTTAACTTGTGGCTAAGAATGGACGCCTCAAAATAAATGGGACTTCCTCATCAGGCTCGTAGTCCAAGATAATAAAATCAGCAGGGAATATAAAGGAACCCACTTGGACTAACACATATTCAATAACCCTTTCTAGATAAGTAAGGGAGCGATCAACCAACTACAAAATCACTGTAGTTGTGTGCGGCTCACCCAATCCCAACTGCTTGAAAACAGATAGCGATATCAAGTTGATGCTCGCCCCAAGATCACACAAAGCTCGCCCTATTGCGTGCTTATCAATCGAGATTTGGATAGTGAAACTACCTGGATCCTTCAATATTTGAGGTATCTTGCTTTGAATTATTGAGCTACATTCTTCAGTGAGTGCCACAGTCTCAAACTCGGCCAACCTCCTCTTATTTGCCATTATGTATTTAATATGTTTTGTGTATTTGGGACTTTCTACAAGATGTCTACCAGCGAAATATTAATTTGTACCTACTTCAATATATCAAGAAACTTCATATAAGCAACATTATCCTTCACTTTCTACAATTTTTTAGGGAACGGAGGTGGTGGCCTCACAAGTAGTGATTGGAGTTTCTTTGCCACCTCCTCTTTAACTGGCTTTTCTGACTCACTTGCAATTTCTTGTTCCACTTCTATGGTGGCCTATTTTTCATTAAAAGCCACTTGCTTTCTCTTTTTTAATGGGACTTCTTCTAATTGTCTTCCATTCCTCAATAATGTGACATTAATATATGCTTTAGGATTAACCTCAGTGTCGCTTGGAAGAGCCTCAACTAGTCGAGTATTTTGGGCACTAGAAAGTTTTCCCATTTGTCGCTCCAAATTCCAAATAGCTGCTAAGTGGGCCCGCTGGTCAGCCATCAATTTCTTTATCATCTCTTCAATGTGACTCAAGTTTGTAGGTTGTTTAGCCTGTGGTGGTCTATATTGTTACCGAGGGTATCGTGGCCTATACTGATTCTGAGCACTAGGGGTGTTCAAATCGAACCGAAAAACTGTACCAAACCGAAAAACCAAACCAAACTGATTAAAAACCCCGACTAGGTTTGGTTTGACTTGGTTTGGTATCAAATAAAAAAACCTAACCAACCCGACATATAAATATATAAATTTTATTTATATTTTCAAGAGTTTATAGTGATTTTCTTTAGAAAATATAGAAATATTTGGGATCTTCTCATGTATTAACCCTGAAAGCATAAATTAACGAAAAATTATTGTTAGACGACTAAGAAAATAACTATCATGTGTTACTAAAAAAATTCTTCCATTAGAATATTTTAATAGATCATATGTTTGTCAATTTTTTCCATATTTACTAAACATATATTCACTTATTAAAGTTTTATCTATAATTTAACAAAGTAAGATTGAAGTAATATTCATATAACAAAAAAACCCGAAAAACCCGACATAACCGAACCAATCCAAACCGATATAGTTGGTTTGGTTTGGTTTTGGTAAAAATCGAACCAACCCGGTCCATGTACACCCCTACTGAGCACCTTGATTTCCACCCCAAGAAAAGTTTGGGTTGTTCCTCTAGTTAGGATTATAAGCGTTTCCATACGGATTTGTCTGGCCCCGATTTGCATTACCCACAAAACATACAAACTCTAGATTAGTTGGGCATAAGTCACTCGTGTGTCCCTCTCCACATACTTCACAAAATATTTGAACTTGCTGCACTGGATGGGCTTGTTGCTTATTAATAACCAGGGTCATCTTATTAACTTGATAGGACAATATGGCAACCTGTGTTGATAATGCAGAAACTGTGTCTAACTCGAGGACCCCAGCAGATTTTTGAACTGTGTGTTTGCCCATCTCTCCTTGCTAATCAGGATTACTTTTGGAGAATTTGTTCAATAATGCATAAATTTCATCAAAGCCTTTCTCCAACACTTGACCTCTCGCTGCAACGTCCACCACAATTTTTGTATCTGGATGTAGCCCTTCTATGAATGTATGAGTCAACACTTCATTTGTGTTGTTGTGATGAGGACAATCTCTGAGCATCCTCTTGAACCTCTCCCAAGCTGAATATAAAGATTGCCTTACTTCTATTTGAAGGCTACTATTTTACTTTTGATCTTTGCAGTTTTGCAAGAAGGGAAGAATCGTGCCAAATATTTTTTTGCCAAATCATTCCATGATGTAATAGAATTAGTCGATTCCGCCTTCAACCACCACATTGCTTCGCCCCAACAGAGAAAACAGGAATAGTGTAAGCCTTACATAGTATAGAGTGACTATGTTAGTGATATAGGTATCACTAATCTCCAAGAAGTTCAGAATGTGTTGTTGTAGATTCTCATAGGGGACGACCCATAAACTGTCCATTTGCATGTAGTAACTGGATCATGCTCTATTTTAGCTCAAAGTGTCCAGTGATCATGGGCTTTACAATGCTGGAGGTGACATTAGCAATTCTGCGCATCGCCAACTCCTGAACATCCATATGTTTCTCTTCTTCCATATTCAAAGGTAATGAATAAGTGCCTAAAGATTATTTGTATCCCTTGTTTCTCTCAACATCCTATGAAATATTCTCTCAGGTTTGGGGTCAAAGACTTGAAGTCTATCCTGGCTCTTGACCCTTCGCATTCAATCAAAGTTCTTAAGATCAGACCAACCAATAAGAAACGTTAGACATGACGAAATAAACAACTAAAGTAAAAGGTAGTAAAGTAGTCAACATTCAAGTTCTGGCCAACGGCGCCAAATAATACTTGTTGATCCCAAACGCACACGCAAGTATACGTGGTCGACAAGTAATATAGGATTATAAGTTCAAATACCCACAATGACTTATGATTAACTATTTACTAAATTAAACTAAGGTAATTGATCTATTCAAATGATTCCTAAAGTGTGATTATTTAATTAGAACTAATTTAGAGTAGTAAATTAAGAGTTTAAAGGAAATAAATTGGCAAAATTAGACATGAATTCAATGGGAGCCGATATTCTAGAGTTATGGGTTAGCTAACAATCCCGTTGAGTCTTCCACTCTAATTATCTAATTAATTTATCTGGTTTATTGATTGACATGATTAATGTTACTCGTAGTTTTCTTCCAAAGTACTACTCACCTATTCAAGCTAACCTAATGCGTATAATCCTATGGAATTAGGATTAACAAGAATGCATTTATAATTCCTGTATAATAACCAAGAAAGGCAATTTGGTATATTCTTGTCCTAACCGTAAATCCATTCCCGATACTCAGGTTCAATATCTCGCTCTACTCAATCTTCTATGCAATCTAGAATTCCCTCCCTCGAGTTCAATCCTAGATTCGTAGATAGTATTCAATTGATGATCAAGAAATTAAATAATTAAGTGCAAAACTGAATAAATAAACCAATATTATAAAATAGTAAGAACAATTCAAGCTTCAAACTACAATGTTCATGTAGCACCCACAACTCTAGAACTAATAAACTATGGAATTAAAGGAAGAGAAGAGAAGAAAAACTAGTTAGAAGCCTCCTCCCAAGCGTGGTTTGGATTCTCCCCTCCAAAGTGGCGTGTTCTCTTCCCAAAAATATGTTAGATATCCTCCAAATTAGCTTTAGACTTCTTTCTATACGAGTTGGGGGCGTGTAGGGTCGGAATAACCTTGTCCCAGATGAAATAGGAGTGAAACTTGTCACCCAACGCTCAGAGTAGCGTGGGCGCCGCACATAGAAGTTGCACCCCAGGTAGCGCCCCACGTTACCCTGGGCGCTACACTGTTCGAATTTCGTCTTTTGTTCTCTTTTTGCTTCGATTCATGCACTTTCGTTCCACATTGTCTCAAGTGCCTCCTACACGTAAAAATACCACGAATTAAAATCATTACATTGCACATTCAAAAATCCACGAAATATGAGTAAAATGTGAGACAATATGTATATAAATATACACACTTTAAGCCAAATATCAGTAATTAGCTATTGTATTATGCTTTCGAATAATTTATTCTTAGTTGAGCTGAAGCAGGTGTTTCCGAGTTTCTCGAGTTTCCTATGTAACAGACATTCATCCTGACGGCATACATATACTTCCTCTGTTCATTTTTAGTTGTCAAATATTCTAAAAATAAATTTTTATTTTTACTTGCCACTTTTCGCCTATCAAGAGAAAAATAATTTATTTTTTCTGTTTTGTCCTTAACATTAATTACTCATTCCAAATCATTTTCAAATCTATTAAGATTATATACCAATTAATATGTGTATCATGGTAATTATGTACATTATTTAATTTTTTAGGGGATGTGCACAGTTAATAATGGATAAGTAAAAGTGAACAAAGGGAGTAATTAGTTAGAAGTTTTAGCTATTGAATGACTATCTGTTTGTCTTTTTGAAATGCTGTTAGTTTAGTTGAGACATTTCCGAGTTTCAAGTAACCTATGCATTTAGGATTTTATGAACATTTGGATTGAAATAACTAGTTATAATTCCCGATGTCAGATTGAAAAGAGTTGATGAAACGAACTTTACATTAGAAATTCATTTCCGTTTTGACAAAGAAACCAAAAGATTGATAGTTGTATTAGTGAGTTTAACTTTTGTATTTGTAAAAAGAAAATTACACTATCATCTCACTTATGAATAACTGCTCATAGTAAGTCAAACTAGCTCTAGTTCCCTGAAAAACGGAACCTACGTACTGCAACAAATTAAATTAGACCAATTAATAGTTACATAAGTCTATAAAAAAAATTCTTTACGTTATTAGTATAAGTGATAAGTTATAAATTATTGTACTAACTAGTTAAACGATAAACAAATGCTCATAGGCACGGTATACCCATTTATTACGCCATTCAGAAAAGCAACTATATACAAGGTACGTAGTTCAACAGAGAATTGCTAGGAAAGTAAAAAAACACATATGATTATTTATGGAAGCATATATCTACTAGAGAACATTACAGTAGAAAAACACAATTATAAGGAAAGGGAAATGAATTCACAGCAGATTTAAAGGTCCAAAACCAATGTAATTTAGAAATGGTGGTGGTGGTGGTGCTTTCCTCCCTCAGCTTCTTTTTCTTCTTTCTTAGCATCCTTCTTGTCAAGGTGCTCATGGAATGCATATCCACCAGCTCCAACTGCAGCAGCTGCTGCTATCTCTTCCTCTATCTTGTGTTTGTGTGCATGCTCTGGATCTTTCTTTGCTTCATGTTTCTCATGCTATATTAATGTTTATCACCAAAACAATAGGAAAATTACAAAGAAAAGTTAATATTGGCGTGGACAAATTTCAAAAATTAGTTAGTATAATATATGTAGAGTGACATACGTGATGGTGGGAGTTGACGCTTTAAACTACTACTATGAGCTAACTAATATCAGCATTTAACTACATTTTATTTTGTAATTATAAAAGGTAGAAACTTTAATTCCTTTGAAAAATTATCCTTTTACAACGAATTTTAAGTTATATACACTACGTAAAAAAATACTATTAGTGCAACGTTATTACTCTAATTTAATATACATGTTACTATATCAAACTTGATATGAGATCTACCTATTGTTGTAAATTAACTTAATTTGTATTGTATAATTGCCAGTGCCAGAACCAAAGACGAACCTATGTATTGAGTGATGGGGTCACTGGACGCCGTTAACATCAGCAAATTAAACTTTTTGGATATATATATATATATATGTGTGTTGAAAATGGTCATATATTTTGCTTGAAATTATTAAGATCAAAAGTCTGATGGGGCACTAGTTGAACATTCGACTCTTGTGCTTCCCGTCACTTTCAAATCCTAGGTCCGTCTCTGGCTAGAACGTGTAAGTTGTCCTAGTCTTCTACAAAATGATCCTTTTATGTTTTTCTTCGCTTTTTCACACTCCTCTCTTACGTATCAACAAATTAAATACAACACAAAGAAGAAGAAAAATATATTCTATCTGCGAATTGTGTTTTTCTTTTGCACTAGAGTAAATAATAATTGGCAAGTAAAAACCCTTTTTTTCTGGCAATCCAACAATATTGTGACAATAATTTGGGAATGAAAGCAGCGAACATTTGTTAGACGACGTATATTATCGATAATTCTTGTTCTTTAGATCATAAGCACATGATGATGACCAATCTAACACGTTCACGACAGAAAAAACTTCAGAGAAAAATAATCTTCCATGATCAGATACAATTTAAATAGAATAAAATAATTTTATGAAAACTGTCTCTCAAGTATATAAAAACATTATATTTACCAATGCGTAGACACCAGCAGCAGCAGTGCCAAGTTCACCAATTTCCTCAAGATGCTTATGGTGTTTCATTTCCTTTTCGTAATCGACGGGGCCGCCTTCTTCCTCCTTGTCCTTGTGGTGGAAGAGGTGGTGGTGATGCTTCTCCTCCGCCATGAGTTTGGGTGGCACAGTTTGTGAAGAGGATCAAATGTAGTATGAAAATGATGTTGATTGAGAAAGTGGGTGATGCTTGATACAATTACGTTCTGTGAATGTTACCCTAGTATTGCTCTATTTATAAGCGATTAACTAATCGAGGACTTAGTCCAAATTAAATATTAGCTGGTATTTTCGGTATTAATTGTGGAGGAGGTGGCACTTTGACAGTCATACAACCAGAGGCGGACCTACGTTGTAGGTTGAGGGGTCAAGGGACCCCGTTAGCCTCGACAATAATTCTGTATATATATATGTTATATATATTTGTACATATATATGGGACCCCTTAAATATTTTACTTGTGAAGTGGTTGCTTTGGGGATTTAAAGTCCCTCCTTGTCCGGAAGATGTGGGTTTGAAACCCTCTTCAGCTTTTTCTCCTCCCTTTTATTTTAGTTCTTAGAATGAATACAACGTAATTTATATTTAATAGCAAATTGCTTTACTTTTTACTTTTATCTATTTCCTTTTGAATTCAGTTATAGTTTAGTACTAATATGTAATAGTCAACTTAATTAATCTTATTCTTTTTCAAATTCCTCCATTAAAATTAAAAGCCTTAATTTGAAAATTATCGCTCCACAAATAGAAAAATACAAATTCTTCTGCAACAACCTTCTTCAACAATCACTTTGAATCTGACTTGGCAATAACAACTAAGAGTTTGAGACTCTTCTTCAGTTTTTTGAGTATTAGCATATCCTTAATCTTGATTTCTTTAGTAAATTTTTGATAATTTAAAGTTTGAAAGTTCTTTTGATCACTGACCTCTTTTTATTAAAAAACTAAAAATGTTAGAAGTGTGAAACATGCTTAATCAAACATCCTCCATTCACATAGTACCCATTTTGCGAAGAACTCTCTCTCTCTTTGGTGTTTTCTTTTTCTTTAAAACTTTTTTTGGTTTATACTTAGATAATAAGTCATCATAATCATTAAGTTTTCAAAGAGTTGCACCCCAAATTTTATCTCTGGTGATTAGCATACAGTGGTGCCCCCGTCGTGCTCAAATCCTGGGTCTGTCTCTGCATACAACCGTTTTGCTATAATTTACGAATTTAACTTCTAAATTTTGACCACGTCAAATAATATTTACATATTAAATCACCTAAAAATAATTATAGGTATCATTCATGATAAGTGAAATTAATAAATTGAAAAACATGCATGTAACTTGCTGTAAAGCCAAAAGTACATTGATAGTGTAAAGACATTTCACACTATATATATATACACACGTTAAATTCATATTTTTGTACATGACTGAGATTTTTAAGTTTGATTTGGAGAGGAAATAAAATTTATGAACATTTTTTATTTTTTATCAATCGACTGCATAAAATTATAGATGAAGGCTTGTTGGCTAAACTAGACACAAGCTGATGACTAACCATAGTTAGCGTGTAGATTTAACTGTAGCGTGCATAGTTAGGTTGTTAAATGTATAGTTTGGTAGTTAGAAATTAGTTATGGTTAGTTGTTAGTTGGTAGTTATTTACTGTATATATATACTATGCACAACAAATAGAAACGAACAGATTCCAATTTCATTTCTCTCGATCTATTCTTCTTCTCTCTCAAATTTTCTCTTCTTCTAAGCTCAACTCTCTCTCTCTCTCTCTCTCTCTCTTGCTAACGACATGACAACTAACATGGTATCAGAGCCACCAGTGTAGATCTACATCCCAGCTCTAAATTCTCTCCAGTCTTCTTAGAAACTTCAATTCAACAATTTCTGGTTGAATCATCTTAGAGTTCGTCTGAGTTAGAAGGAGCTAGGGTTTGTGAATTGAGTGAAAAAATTTCAGAATTTTTCACTACAGTTGTTCTACGATTTCATTGCTGCTAGAAAATGGCAATTGGAGATGAGTCAAGTCACTCAAGTGGTGTATATGTTCCTCCTACCACAAGAAATGGTAATTTGGGCACTGGTACCACGAGTTTCCCAGCAATCGATCACAATCATCCACTGTTCTTACAGCCAATAAACACTCTAGAGAGTACATTGATATCTCTTCAACTTACTGGATCTGACAATTATTCCCTCTGAAGTCGTGTTATGAGGATTGGTCTATTAGGTAAGAGCAAATTAGGCTTTGTTGATGGTTGATTTCCTAAAGCTAGGTTTGAACCTGAATTACATGACCAGTGGAAAAATGTTAATTGTTCTATCATGGATTACGAACTCTGTTAGACCAGGCCTATTGAGTAGTATCTTGTATGATTCTAATGCTCATAAGATTTAGGAGGATCTCAAGGAAAGATTTGATAAAGTCAATGGTTCTAGAGTTCTATATTTTCATAGAGAAATTCATAGTCTGGCCCAATGAACCATGACAATTGCTGATTTTTTTTTCTAAACTAAAAGATATGTAGGATGAATTTGATGCACTCATGCCTTGTCCCGGTTGCCCTTGTCCTGAATCTAAGAAATACTCTCAGCATTTTGAAGCTCATAGACTACTGCAGTTTCTAGTAGGCTTGAATAAAACCAATGCTCAAGCGAGAAGCCAAATTATGATATCTCTTGTGCCTAGTATCAACAAAGCATATTCTCTGCTTGTTGATCAAGAAAGTCAGAGAAGTCTTGCAATATGTCAGCAGTCTATGCTAGTTACTGAAGGGATAGAAAGTACAACATTGTATAGCAATAAAGGGAATGGAGCTTTAGGTGGTAACTATAAGTTCAAGAAAAGTCATGTCCAATGTGAGTACTGCCATTGCAAGAGACATACCAAGGAGAATTGCTACAAACTTATAGGATATCTACCTGACTTAAAGACCAAAAGGAAAGGACCTGCATCCACCCCTCGTCTGTATGCCAATGGTGCCTCTGGTGTAGACTTTACTGCAGGGGATACTACCCACAGGAACACTCAACCACATTGTGCACTCACTCAAACCAATGCTTCCTATCAACAGAACAAAAGAGGATATTCTTGTGTTTATCCACAGCAACCAATTGCCTGTCCACAGCAGCAGATTCCTAATTTTGGACCTCCCTCCCGGTCTAATTCAACTCTTGCTTTATTTACTAAAGAACAGTATCAGCAGATTCCTCAGCTATTGTCATAGGGGAATGAGAAAGCTCTAGGATCATCTAGTAGATTGGCTGCAATATGTACTCTAATTGCCTTAATGACCAAATTTGTCAATAAGAACTGGATCATAGACACTGGTGCTTCAAATCATATGACCTCTAGAATTGACATGCTTAATTCACACAGTTGAATTAACAAAGCAAATAAAAATACAGTTCACTTACCAAATAGGGAGATTGTGTCTGTCACTCATAAAGGGGAAGCTATTGTTCTTAAATATCACATTATATCTAATGTGATGTACATACCAAACTTTAAGTACAACTTGTTGTCAGTGTCTCAACTTACCAAGGAGCTTTAGTGCTTTGTTGCCTTCTTTCCTGACTTCTGTATTTTTTAGGATCTATACAGTATTCAGGTGAAGGGGATTGGTAGGGATAATCATGAACTTTATATTCTACAAGGAGAAGGGCTTCAGAACTCCTCAACACAGTTTGCTGGAAGATGTCTCAATACAGTTGATGTTTCTTCTGGTTCTGAGCCTAGTTATAGCTCTAGTACTACTGATAATTCTAGTTCCTGCTCATCTGGTAACCTGTGGCATAAGAGGTTGGGTCATGCTCCTATAAATATAATAAAAAGACTCAATGTAATTAGTGATGTGAAGGCATGTACTCATGAACATTGTTCTGTGTGTCACTTAGCTAAGCAAACCAAACTATTTTTTCCTCTAAGTAATTCAACTGCTAAGTCTGTATTTAAATTAGTGCATTGTCATATTTGGGGACCCTACAAGGTGCCAACTTATGATGGGAAGAGATTTTTTTTCACTCTAGTTGATGACTACTCTAGATATACTTGGATATTTCTTATTAACTTTGAGTCTGAAGCTGTAATAGTGTTGAGAGACTTCTTAGTTAAAGCAAAAAAATTGTTCTCTACTAGTGTAAAATACTTGAGAACTGATAATGGAAGTGAGTTCTTTAGCAATGAACTTACATCTTTGTTAACCACTCTTGGGATCATGCATCAGAGTTCTTGTGTATGCACTCCACAATAAAATAGAGTTGTGGAAAGAAAGCACAGAATAACACTAGAGATGGAAAGGTCTCTCAGGTTTCAAGCTTCTTTTCCTCTAAGATTCTGGGGTGAGTGTGTCACTACAGCTGTCTATCTTATTAATCGACCTTCTAAGGTAATTGGTGCATGACTCCTTTTAAGTTAAGAGTCTTTGGGTGCTTGTGTTATGCATCTAGTCTTAAAATGCATGACAAGTTTTCACCAAGAGAAATACCAGTAGTTCTCATGGGGTATTCATACACTCAGAAGGGATATATCCTGTGTGATCCATCCTCAAAACCTTCCCAGTCAAAAAGAATGTTATATTTCAAGAAGACATTTATCCCTTGAAGCACATTGAAAAAAAGTCAGTAATCCCTTGTTTCCTATGTTAGAGTTTGTTCTTTCTGCTCTTGATAACCCAGTTACCTCTACTATAGCTCCTCACAATATGACACAACCATCTCCAGCAGTCTCAGAAGATGATAGTGTATCTGATCACTTACATCTTCTAAACATAACTAAAATTTCAACTACAAATGAAGCTCTTGTAGTTGATTCTCTTAGTACACAAGAACTCAGAAAGTCCTCTAGAACTAGTAGACCCCCTCTGTGGTTGCAGAATTATGTAGTTCAGTCCAAAGGGTCCAAATGTACCTATCCAATCTCAGCTCATATGACATACTCACATATATCTTCATCTTACTATCAAGCTCTATTAGCTTATTCTACATGTACTAAGCCTCAATCATTCTCAGAGGCAGTCAAAGGTCCTTAATTGGTGGATGCCATGAAGCTTGAGATAGCAGCATTAGACCACACCTGGAGTATTGTGTATCTGCCTCTTAGAAAGAATCTTATTGGCTGTAGATGGATATTCAAGATTAAGCATAAAGCTTCAGGGGAGATGATAATAGGTGAATTTAACTATAATTAGGCCCTAAATAACCACCTTCTTGTATAGTTTGGATGATAAAAGTGATAAAAAAAATTCTCTTATTAGTATTTTTCATGCTTTGCAGGTTATATATGACCAGAGAAGGCTATGGAGTACTTTTACGATCAAATATGGAGAAAAAGAGGCCGATCGTAAAATTCTGTCAAGTAAACCACGCGAAACAGCTCAAGTCAGAACTGAAAGAGGACTGTCGCGGATCCACCACGACCGCGGCAGAACCACGGAAGAAGATGGCTGCAGACAAAGTGAGAATCAAAGAGCATGTTTGGCCGCGGTTTGATCGCGACCGCGGCAGAACCGCGGCGGAAGCAGAGAACCTCAAGGACTAAAGTGAAAAATACGGGATTTTTAGCCCAAAACCCTATTTTAAACATTAGACTTCGCCCAAGAGAGGCATATATTGTTTTAGAGAGTATTTTGGCAAGAAGAACAAGTGTGAGAGATCACCCAAAACATCTTGGTTTCTTCTTCTCTTTATTTTTCTTGCAATTTTAATCATGAATATTTTCATAGTTTGTTTACCCATAGTTATGAGTAGCTAAATCCTTTGTCTAAGGTTTTGATGGAACCTATTGGGGGATGAACTTCTTGTTTATGTGAATACAAATTGCTAGTTTCAATCTTTATTTGTTCAACTTTGGGCATGTTGTAGTTAATTGACAGGATCCTCAATTAGTTGTGCCTATTTAGTGTGCATAACTCGGGAGAGAGTGCATATTTAGGTTATTGTTGAACAACACCACTCCCAAAGTATAAGAGGGATCTATAACTGCGGGTTTAAAGGGGGGATTAGGGATAAAGAAGCCTTTAGTGCAATCTAAAGTGAACCATGTTAATTAGAGCTAGCTAGTGTATCTCGGGAGAGTGCATTGAGTATATTACTGTGATTACTCGGAAGAGATTTACGGTAAGATGAGCGTTCATGATTGATATAGAGGTGTTGGTCAATTTGAATGAAGCATAAACAGAAGGGATTCCATCAATAGGGGAAGTCATTACCTTAGCGTTTTCTCATTATTGTTTACAACCTTAGCATCCTTAGTTTACAGCTGTTTATTTACTTGCAATTTTAGTTATTGAAGATACCATCAACTGTGATTCAAACATTTGGGGAAATTGGTTCTCAAGAGTTTAGTGGGTCTAAAGATATGATAGGTTAACTCTCTGTGGATTCGACTCTGGGCAGAATACTCGGGTTATATTTGCAACGTCCGCATTGTCCTTTTTATAAGGCATAGTTGGGCGTGATCAAATTTTGGTGCCGTTGTCGGGGACTTAACGGAATTATCAATTACCATTGATAGAAATACAAAAATTCTTAGTGTAGTCAGTTTTCTCTACACCAAATTTTTGATTGAAAGTTTTGACGGTTGTTGACGTGGTTGCACAGGTGTATGCCTAGAAACTCTACGAGGACTGGAGAACTACTTGAAGGACTCTCAGACCCCGAGAAAACATTCTAGGTATTGAACCGTTCCAACAAAAGACTTCAACAACCTCATCAAACATATAAACTCGAAATTGATATGGGTGACGTAGACAACGTCAACGGAAACGTCAAAAATATGGCACCTCATGTGCCTGAGGCTGCACTATATGACTGGGCACAACCCACAGCTGACAATATGACCACTGCCAATATTGTGCCCGCGATACAAGCTGAATCATTCCAGATCATGAACAACATGCTGCACTTGCTGCAAAACAAGGGACTATTTTCTGGGACACCAGCCGAAGATCCTTAGCAGCACTTGAAGAACTTCCTGTCGATTTGCAAAACTCAAAGGCAACCCAACGTAACTCCGAAAGCAATCAGGCTGTTATTATTTCCATTCTCGGTGACAAGAGCTGCTCAGGTCTGGCTAAACTCGCTCCCCATAAACTCTATAGAAACTTGGGATGAGTTAGTCAAGCAATTTCACATCAAGTTCCACCCGCCCAACAAAACAGCTCAACAAATTGATGAGATCGTGAGCTTTAAGCAGAAACCAATGGAGACACTGCATGAGACATGGAGCCGGTTTAAAGGAATGTTGGTTATATGTCCACACCATGGTATTCCAGATCAGATGTTGGGACAACGATTTTACATGGGACTGTCAGATAGCATGAAGAACATTGTAGATGCCTCAGCTGGTGGGGCATTTTTGAGCAAAACTTGGAGAGAAGGTCAGAGTCTGCTTGACAAAATGGCTCAGAATTCGGGGTGGACGATGAGGAATGCACCTATCACTCCAGTGGTGCACTCAGTGCCTTTTGACCCATCAAATTCCATGGCTGAAAATGTGGCGACCCTCTTGACACAGATGAGCATACTCACCAAAAAGGTGGAGGAATCAGGGTAGAAACAGCAAGTGCACATTGTAGATACTACCAATGGGGGCTTGTGCACATCTTGCATTAGTCAGCCAGTTGGTAATCCTTGGAATACAGAACATGATCATCATCAGCAACACCCTGAAGACATGAACTATGTGTCAAACTATGGAGGCCAGAGATAGGGCAATCAGAACTGGGGTCAGCAAACTCAGCAGCCATACAGACCGCCTCAGCCACAGTACAACGCTGGAAGCATGGGAGGTATGAGACCTCCCAACAATATGGCACCTTATCCAAGGCCACAGGGGTACAAAAATCAGCAGCAAGGGTATCCTCCACCTCAGCAACAGCATGGTGGAAGGCAAGAAAATGGGTTCACTAGACTTGAAGCAATGATGCAGCAGGTTATTGGGTCCAATGCAAAAATAAATGAAAGAGTAGATGCACATGATGCAACAATCAAAATATTGAAGTGCAATTGGGCCAAATTTCAATATCTCTGAACAATCGTCCTCGGGGGACATTACCTGCAGACACCCAGATTAATCCAAAAGATCAGGGCCCAAAGCAGCTGATGGCGATGAGTCTCCGTAATGGCGGGGATCTAGATGTAGAACAAGAGAGAGATTGAGAAAATATACAGGCTGAGACATTCATTTCAGTGCCCATTGAGCTGGATGAGTCTACGATACTGACAGAGGTGACAGTCCAGCCTGCTCAGGAAGAAAAGAACATTCAGCAAGAGACCGAGAAAGTAGTTGAGCCAGTTGAAGAGCCAGTAGTTGAAATAGTAGCTGATAAAGAGAACTCCCAAGTGATTGGGAAGAAGAGAGTTCCTGCACCCTTTCCACAGAGGCTGGCCAAGCATAAAAAGGAGGAGCAGTATAAAAAGTTCTTTGAAATGCTCAAACAAATCCAGGTAAATATTCCACTGATTGAAGCTTTAAAGGAGATGCCTAGGTACGCAAAAATGATGAAGGACTTGATGTCCAGGAAATTTAATTTTCAAGACTTGGCTACGATTACACTTACTCAGACCTGTAGTGCAGTGGTGACGAGACCTATTGCTGAAAAGTTGTCTGATCCAGGTAGCTTTACAATTCCATGCTCTATTGGGAATTTCGCCTTTGCTAAGGCGCTCTGTGATTTAGGGGCCAGTATTAATCTTATGCCCCTGGCTATCTATAAGAGGTTGGGCATTGGGAGAGCTAGACCCACCTCCATGTTGTTGCAGCTGGCCGACAGGACTGTGAAGCGCCCATTCGGTATCCTTGATGATGTGCTTATTCAGGTGGGGAAATTTGTGTTCCCTGCAGATTTTGTGATCTTGGATTGCAAAGTGGATGAAGAGATTCCTATAATCTTAGGAAGACCATTCTTGGCCACTAGGAGAGATGTGATTGACTGTGAGACTGGGGAGCTCAAAATGAGACTCAATGATAAGGAAATAACATTCAATGTGCAGAAGTCTATGAGGCGACCAAGCGAGTTCGCCAATTGCTCTCTTATTGATGCCGTGGATGTAATTGTAGAGTCCGATGATGAGGTGTTGACAATTGAGGACCCCCTGGCTGCATGTTTGATGAACATAGATGAAGTGAATGGTGAGGATTTGGCGGAATGGGTGTTGGCATTGGAAAGTAGAGGGTTCTGGGAGAGAAATCTAGAGTTTGAGCCCTTGCACTTAGAAAAGAGAGAAACTCCTCCAGCTAAGCCATCCATTGAAGAACCACCAAAGCTGGAGTTAAAGCCATTGCCAGCCCACCTCAGGTATGAATTTCTAGGACCTGACTCTACATTACCTGTTATTATCTCATCTAGTTTGTTAGATGTGCAGGTTCAAAAACTTTTACAGGTACTAAAGGAGTGCAAAACTGCCATAGGGTGGACCATGGCAGACATCAGGGGGATCAACCCCGCCTACTGCATGCATAAGATTCTGCTGGAAGAGGGGCACAAACCTTCCAGGGAACATCAGAGGAGGCTGAACCCCAACATGAAGGAAGTGGTGAAGAAGGAGGTGATAAAGTTGTTGGATGCGGGAATTATTTTCCCAATCTCTGACAGCAGCTGGGTGAGCACAGTGCAATGTGTTCATAAAAAGGGTGGCATGACGGTTGTGACAAATGACAACAATGAATTGATCTCAACAAGAACCGTCACAGGCTGGAGAATTTCTATGGACTATCAAAAGTTGAATCTAGCCACCTGGAAAGACCACTTCCCACTTCCCTTCATTGATCAGATGTTGGACAGATTGGCAGGGAGGTCACACTTCTGTTTTCTAGATGGGTACTCAGGGTACAATCAAATCTCCATTGCACCGGAGGATAGAGAGAAGACCTCCTTCACATGCCCGTATGGCATTTATGCGTTTAGACTGATGCCCTTTGGCCTATGCAACGCACCTGCCACATTCCAACGGTGCATGATGGCCATATTCACTGACATGGTTGAGGACATAATGGAGGTGTTCATGGATGACTTCTCAGTGGTGGGGAATTCATTTGATGAGTTCCTGATAAATCTGACGCATGTGCTGAAACGGTGCATCGAGACTAACTTGGTTCTGAACTGGGAGAAGTGTCATTTCATGGTACAAGAAGGCATAGTCTTGGGGCACCGGGTGTCAAGCAAGGGAATAAAGGTAGATCGCGCGAAAGTTGATGTAATAGCAAAGCTGCCTCTACCAACTTCAGTCAAAGCCATCAGAAGCTTCCTTGGACATGTCGGTTTTTACCGGAGGTTCATAAAAGACTTCTCTAAAATCGCAAACCCTCTCTGTAAGTTGTTAGAAAAAGATCACTCGTTTTTGTTTTCTGATGATTGCAGGGTAGCATTTGAGGAGTTGAAAAAGAGACTGGTCACAGCACCCATCATTATTGCCCCCAACTGGGAGCAACCGTTCGAACTAATGTGTGATGCCAGTGACTATGCAGTGGGAGCAGTGCTGGGCCAGCAGAAAGACAAACTGATTCACCCAATCTACTATGCTAGTAGAACGCTGAGTGGAGCCCAGTTGAACTACACTATGACTGAAAAGGAGATGTTGGCTGTAGTGTTCGCGTTTGACAAGTTCCGATCCTACCTGATAGGGTCCAAGGTAATTGTATATACTGACCATGCAGCTCTCAGGTACTTAATAGAAAATAAATAATCTATGCCACGCCTGATTCGTTGGGTGTTGCTATTGCAAGAGTTCGATCTTGAGATTTGTGACCGTAAGGGCACTGAGAATCAAGTCGTTGATCATCTATCACGACTTGAGGGAGCTGAAAATGTAGTTGAGGTTGAGGAAATACTGAAACTTTTCCAGACGAGCAGCTGCTCGCCACCACTCATCAGGAAGCGCCATGGTATGCAGACTTTGCTAATTACCTGGCCAGTGGTATAGTTCCTCACGACCTTTCATCGGTCCAAAGGAAAAGATTTTTTCGTGAAAGCCGCCAGTATTACTGGGATGAACCTTATCTGTTTAGAATATGCCTTGATAATATGATCCAGAGATGCGTCCCCGAGATAGAGCAATTTTCTGTTTTGCAGGCTTGTCACGCATCGGCGTATGGTGGACACTTTGGAGGGGTTAGGACAGCGGCAAAGGTGCTAGAGGCTGGATTCTTCTGGCCGATAGTGTTTAAATATGCGCACCTATGGGTGAAGGGCTGCAATGAATGTCAGCGGACCGGGAACATTTTCTGACGCCACGAGATGCCCATGAACCCAATTCAAGAGGTGGAAGTGTTTGACGTCTGGGGGATTGACTTCATGGGTCCCTTCGTCAGCTCCTATGGCAATAAGTACATTATTGTTGTTGTAGACTATGTGTCCAAATGGGTGGAAGCTACAGCGTTACCCACCAATGATGCAAAAGTGGTGGTGGGATTTCTAAAGAAGAACATATTCACCCGCTTTGGGACACCACGAGCAATTATCAGTGATGGAGGCACTCATTTCTGCAACAGGGCCTTTGAAAAGTTGCTTGCTAAGTACGATGTGCGCCACAAGGTGGCTACTCCTTACCACCCGCAAACTAGTGGAGAGGTTGAAGTGTCCAACAGAGAAATCAAGAGTATGTTAACCAAAACTGTGAACGCCACAAAGACTGATTGGGCGAGGAAGCTAGATGATGCACTCTGGGCTTACAGAACTGCCTTCAAAACTCCAATTGGTATGTCACCATACAAGTTGGTGTTTGGGAAGGCCTGCCACCTACCAGTGGAACTTGAACATAAAGCGTGGTGGGCATTGAAACAGCTGAACTTAGACATGGAAGTTGCGGGCACGTCAAGAGTCACTGAATTGCATGAGCTCGAGGAGTTCAGATGTCTTGCTTTTGAGAGCACAAAATTGTACAAGGAGAGAATGAAGAGGCTGCACGACCAGAACATTGTTGAGAGAAATTTCAAACCCGGGGACATGGTATTGCTATACAACTCAAGACTACGTCTGTTCCCAAGTAAACTTAAGTCACGATGGTCTGGACCATTTCGAGTAGTTGAAGTTTTCCCTTCAGGAGCTGTTGAGATTTCCACAGAGAATGACTCTCGTACATTCAGAGTCAATGGTCAAAGATTGAAGCCATATGTGGGCATGAGCGAGAAAAAGGAAGTGTCTGAGCTGCACCTGACTGAACCACAGAGGTCGAGCGAGCCTTAAATGCGCTCATCCTGCATCGTGCCGCGACGTTAAATCAGGCGCTGCGTGGGAGGCAACCCACAAAATTGTTGTAACTGTAACACATTATATGAAAAAAAAATCAAAAAAATCAGACAACTGCCCAGACCGCAGTTCCACCGCGACCGCGGTCAAACCGCGGTCAGAGACCCCCTCTGAACTTCGTTCACCGCATTTCCACCGCGACCGCGGTGGTAACCCCTCTCTGAACTTCGTCTACCACGGTTCAACCGCGACCGCGGCAGACCCCGTCGGGCCCAGGTATGCAGAAAGTTTTTAATTCACCCCACCGCTTTCTAATTCACCTAACCCTTCACCCACCCTAAAATAATTATTCCCCCTCCCTATTCAGAAAACGACCCCCCCCCCCAAAAAAAAAATAAAACCCAAATCCTCTCTTCTCTTTCTCTCTCAAATCCCTCCCTCACTCCCAAAAACAGCCATTGTTATCTTCTCCACACCTCCTCTCACCACTACCCACCCCTTCCAACCTTCATCAAGTAAGTGTTCTCTTCTTTTTGATTCTATTTCTTCTTCTAATTAGTGTAATTTAGTCTAAACTAGTTTAGTTAAACCCTAGGTAGGAATAGTGTAGATTTTCTTTCAATTTTTGCTTCTTCTCAGTTTTTATTGTTGTATTTGCTTCTTGTGGATTTGTTTGGTGCTAAAATGGTTGGGTCTTTCTTATACTTCGATTGTGGGGGTTGTTTAGATGATTTGGAGGCCTAGAAATAATTTTTGCGGTGTAGTTTGGTGGAGGGCCCTTTTTGGCCGAAAATTTGGGGCTTGTGGTGCTATTTTGAGGCATTTTGTGCCTATCCTAGGTTGTGGTGGTGTTGTATTTGGTGAATGGTGGTGTTATATTTAACGTGAATCACTTGAGGGAGTAAGTGTGGGGTGTTGTATGCCAGAATTTGTAAGAAAGTTGTGGGGCCATTGTGGAGGTTGTAACCTGGAACACCTCACTAGTTGGGGGTTTGGCATAGTGTATGAATGGATTAAATGGGGGATATTATTTGGTGCCATCGGGTGGTGAAGTCTGAGTAACCATCCGGCTGGCACATAGGATATATTTGATGGTTCTCTTGTATTCCGTGCAGGTCATATGGCTCGTAAGAAGAAAAAGAGATCGGCAGGCACGTCCCAATAGCCTACATATAATGCCTCAAGGTTCGAATCAGAATTGGAAGAGGACGACTTTCATGCCAAGGCCTCAAAGAGCTTCATCCCTGAGATTCCGATTGACAGGGCAGCCCTCCGTGCAGAAAAGGAGGAGATGTATGAGGAAATCCGGCGGAGGTAAATGGAGTTCTTATTTGATGAACCTGAAACGGTGAACAGGATGATTGTAAGAGAGTTCTACGCGAACTGACCATCACATACGTTACGGGAGGTGATTATGCGGGGCAAATGGGTAGATGCCTCAGTTGAAACTATTCAACAGGTGTTGCGGCTTCCCCGGTTTACTGGTGACATCGACTATTACCAGGACGCACCAGGAGTCACTTGGGATATTATGACTGATGCACTCTGCGCAGGGGGGCAACCAATCTGGATACGTGACCATATCACCCTGAACTCCAATTCATTCACCCATTTGGCTAAGTGTTGGCTCACTGTCATTTGCAGCCGGTTCTTGCCCTCAGGCAACACGACTGACGTGAACTTCCAAAGAGCCCTCTTGACGTGGTGCTTCGTCACAAAGAAAGATTTTGATGCGGCAAGACTTATTGGTGATGAAATGATCATACGGTCCCCACTGAGGTCAAAGGGATTCTACTTCCCCTCTCTGGTGACTACATTGTGCATGCTGAAGAATGTCCCCACCAATCCTACTGATGGAGAGTTGCCCCCTAAAGCAGCTTTCAAAGCTTCAGGCATCAGAGTGGGCAGGGGTGCACGCACCACCATTCAGATCGATGATGAGGATGATGACCCGGTTCCCATGGCACCATCCAAGAGATCCTATGACAGTGCCGGACCCTCTCGGCGCCCCCATGCTGGGGCAGGCTTATCCAGATCATAGTCCGCCCAGCCTATGTTGCGTACTATGGAGGAAGAGGTCGCGGATCTTCGCACCTCGGTGGAGGGCCTACACACGCGTATGGATGCCATGTCTTAGCGGCAGGCCAGGTCTAAGAGCCGGTTTATGTCCTGGTTTCGTGCTTTTGGGAGAGCTTGCCATGTGGACCCCAGCACCATCTCTGACTCTGATTGAGGCTTAGGGAAGTCTTCTTACCCTTCTGCTCATTATTTTTGATATGACATGGGGACATGCCATAATGTTTAAGTGTGCGGTGGGAGACTTGCTCGGGTAATGTATTGTAGCGTATATAGACATGGTGTATGTTGTAGTATTTGATTGGTGTTGTTGTGTATAGTTGACTGAACTCACATTAGAAGTAACTGACTTGGCCCAATGACGGACACTTATCGACAGGTCTCTTGATGATCAAAGTCTGATTTAAAAAAAATGTAGAGGACTCTTCCTGAGGACGGACCACTTGGACAGTACTCTTGAGGGAAGTAGTCCATGTGGTTTCTTTATTTTATTTTCTTTTTTCTTTTTTTTAGGTAGTGTAGTAATTTTCCCTTGGTTTTTCTTTTGACCACGGTTCTTTTCCAAGGGCTTTTCTTAAACCGGGTTAGGTAAATTTTTCGTTTGTAGTTTTAGGACCAAAATGGGTGAAGGCTAGAATGCAACCCTTGATGTACACACCTGAGAATAACAAAAACGAACATGAGGGTGCAACGTCTAGGCTCGTTTGTAGACTCGTAAATCTATGCCTTAATTTTGCACATCATGTCTTGCTTGAACTCTCGTATGAGTGTGTTGATAAACTGATTCGAAATGACTTACATGCCAAGTGTGTGTGAGCTAATACTTGTATTATGTGCTTGCATGTGATACCTAGAACTTGCCCTGTGTGTTTGCAAAGCGAAATAGAAGTTGTTTGGTTTTAGAGATGATTGAGGCATTTCTTTGTGTAGCTTGTATATTTGTGAATCCACCTATATATATTGCCATAGTTAACCCCTTTGAGCCTGAAACCTGTTCTTTGATAACCTTATAATGACCTATATCCCTGTGTTTGAATAGTTTGACTGTTTGAACCTGTATCTCCTTGAAGCACTTGAATTACTAAAGAACATATAAAAGTCAAAGTGTAGGGTGGTAAGGAAGTAGGAAAAAGGGGAATCAGGAAAGAAATACTTGAATGGTGCAATGGATTTGTAAAAGTCTCAAAAAAAACAAAAAAAAAACAGTTGCACCTAAAGAAAAGTGGGGGTCCCTATGAACTAAAATGTGGAAGAACGAGTGGGCTGAGCATGGAAATTGAAATAAAAGGAAGTGTGTAGTAAAAGTGCTTAGGGAGGTTAGTCACTATATCCAAATATATTCTGCCCGTCCCTTAGCCTACATTACAACCAAATAAAAACCTCTTGATCTTTGACTGAATAGCTCGATTAGTAGAGTACTACACTAGGGGAAAGCTTATGGTGTGTCTGTGTGGAATGTGAATGTTCTTTGCTGAGAATGAGTGAATTCTTCCTATCTTTGGTTCCTTGCTGCTTGAATTTTTATGTGTGTGGGACTTCTCTCAGAATTATGATGTGAGGACATGTGACTCAGGAAGAAAAAGTGAGTTTTCACCTCTGTTAGAGTAACTAGAGTGAGCATGAGTGTGTCATGGTGTTAGAGTCTTCATCTGAGGCGTGATTGTTGCACTGCTTAGGTTGTTCCTTCGTAAATTGGGTAATGCATCGAACGATTAGGCCTAGAAGTGTGGTTTAACTTGCTCGAGGATGAGCAAAGGTTTAAGTGTGGGGTGTTGATAATAGGTGAATTTAACTATAATTAGGCCCTAAATAACCACCTTCTTGTATAGTTTGGATGATAAAAGTGATAACAAAATGCTCTTATTAGTGTTTTTCATGCTTTGCAGGTTATATATGACCAGAGAAGGCTATGGAGTACTTTTGGGATCAAATATGGAGAAAAAGAGGCCGATCGTAAAATTCCGTCAAGTAAACCACGCGAAACAGCTCAAGTCAGAACTGAAAGAGTACTGTCACGGTTCCACCGCGACCGCGGCAGAACCGCGGTAGAAGAGGGCTGCAGACAAAGTGAGAATCAGAGAGCAAGTTTGACCGCGGTTTGACCGCGACCGCGGCAGAACCGCGGCGGAGGCGGAGAACTTCAGGGACTAAAGTGCAAAACATGGGATTTTTAGCCCAAAACCCTATTTTAAACATTAGACTTCGCCCAAGAGAGGCATGTATTGTTTTAGAGAGTATTTTGGCAAGAAGAACAAGTGTGAGAGATCACCTAAAACATCTTAGTTTCTTCTTCTCTTTATTTTTCTTGCAATTTTAATCATGAATATTTTCATAGTTTGTTTACCCATAGTTATGAGTAGCTAAATCCTTTGTCTAAGGTTTTGATGGAACCTATTGGGGGATGAACTTCTTGTTTATGTGAATACAAATTGCTAGTTTCAATCTTTATTTGTTCAACTTTGGGCATATTGTAGTTAATTGACAGGATCCTCAATTAGCTGTGCCTATTTAGTATGCATAACTCGGGAGAGAGTGCATATTTAGGTTATTGTTGAACAACATCACTCCCAAAGTATAAGAGGGATCTATAACTGTGGGTTTAAAGGCGGGATTAGGGATAACGAAGCCTTGAGTGCAATCTAAAGTGAACCGTGTTAATTAGAGCTAGCTAGTGTATCTCCGGAGAGTGCATTGAGTATATTACTGTGATTACTCGGAAGAGATTTATGGTAAGATGAGCATTTATGATTGATATAGAGGTGTTGGTCAATTTGAATGAAGCATAAACAGAAGGGATTCCATCAATAGGGGAAGTCATTACCTTAGCATTTTCTCATTATTGTTTACAACCTTAGCATCCTTAGTTTACAGCTGTTTATTTACTTGCAATTTTAGTTATTGAAGACACCATCATCTGTGATTCAAAGGTTTGGGACAATTAGTTCTCAAGAGTTTAGTGGGTCTAAAGATAGTGATTGATAGGTTAACTCTCTGTGGATTCGACTCTGGGCAGAATACTCAGGTTATATTTGCAACGTCCGCATTGTCCTTTTTATAAGGCATAGTTGGGCATGATCAAGAGATAGAGAGGTTTAAGGTCAGGCTGGTAGCCAAAGGGAAGGCTTAGACTATAGTGAGACTTTTTTACTAGTAGCTAAGATGGTAACAGTTAGATCCATTATTGCACTTGCAGCTTCAAAGTTGTGGCTTATGCATCGGATGGATGTGCATAACGCCTTCCTCAATGGTTATCTCCTAGAGGAAGTCTATATGGTCATTACTAAAGGGTTGGTTTGCTAGACAGGGGGAGAATCAGAAGGTCTGCAAACTACACAAATCTCTATATGGTCTCTAATAGGCTCTTGGGCAGTGGAATTTGAAACTTACTGAAGCTCTGGTGTTTATGGGATTTGAACAAAGTCACTATGACTATTCCCTATTCACCAAGAAGGATGTAGGTGATGTAGTAATAGTTATGATGTATGTGGATGATCTATTTTTTACTGGAAATAATCCAAGTCTGATCAATGACACTAGGTGCAAATTACAGCAGAGGTTCAAGATGAAAGATCTTGGGGAGTTAAAGTTCTTCCTAGGCATTGAATTTGCAAGATCAAATAAAGGCATCTTTATGTGTCAAAGAAAGTATGCTTTTGAGCTAATTGCAGAGGCATTCCTAGGAGGAGCTAAGCCAGCTGGTACTCCACTAGAATTGAACCAAAAACTTACATCAGTGAAGTATGATAAGTGTATCAAACGCAAGGAATCAAGTGGGAATAAGCAGCTTGAATATCCCAGCAGCTATCAGAGATAGGTGGGGAGACTATTGTATCTAACTATGACCAGACTTGATATTACTTTTGCAGTACAGGTATTAAGTCAATAAATGCACTCTCCTAAAGTATCTCATATGGAAGCAACTTTAAGGGTAGTGAGGTATATCAAAGAAGCTTCTGGTCTGGGCTTGATCATGCCTACAGGAGATACTAAGCAGCTCACTGCCTACCGTGACTCTATTTGGGGAGCATGTGTAGAAATAAGAAGATCAGCTACTGGGTACCTAGTTAAGTTTGGGAAGTCTTTGGTATCCTGGAAATCCAAGAAGCAGAACATTGTCTTAAGAAGTTCTGCAGAATCTGAGTTTAGAAGCATGGCTGCTTGTGCAGCAGAAATCACATAGGTGGTAGGCATGTTTAATGAACTTGGAGTCAATATTCAGATGCTAGTAAAGAAGATATTAGATAGCAAAGCTGCAATACAAATAGTAGCTAATCCTATATTCCATGAGAGGACAAAGCACATTGACATAGACTGTCACTTTGTGAGAGAAAAAATCAGCTAAAGACTGTTACAAATAGAACATATACCTACAGAAGATCAGCTAGCAAACTTGTTTATCAAAAGTTTATGAAAGTCATAACATGATCATTTGTTGAACCAGCTTGGAGTTGATAACTTGTTTAGATCATTAGCTTGAGGGCGAGTGTTGGCTAATTACTAGACACAAGCTGATGACTAACATTGTTAGCTTGTAGACTTAACCGTAGAGTGTATAGTTAGGTTGTTAAATGTATGGTTTGGTAGTTAGAAGTTAGTTATGGTTAGGTTGTTAGATGGTAGTTATTTACTGTATATATACAAAGTGCACAGTGAATAGAGAACAAACAGATTCTAATTTCATTTCTCTCGATTTGTTCTTCTTCTCTCTCAAATTCTCTCTTCTTCTAAACTAAACTCTCTTCTCTTGTTGACAGCCATGGCAGTTAACAAGGCTGAAGAATTTCAAATTGATTGATTAACTTTAGACTGTCTCTACAACAATACGTTTAAGTGTTTAGATCTCAAACGTGCTAGCATACGTTCAAATATGTAAATGATTAAACAAATTATGAGATTCGAGCAAGAAGCCTTATGACTTAAGGTTCTTATAATGCAGTTACAAGGCCCATTGGTAATTAATCTTAACTTTGACCTTTGGGTTTAATTTGTTGCAGTTTTCTCCAATTCAGTCCTAATGTTTCTTATCTCGTAAAAGACCTCAAGTTTTTTTTTCTTGGATATTTCTTCCCTCTAAATATTACTTTAAGCAACCGCGTTCTCTTAATATAATCAACAAATTAATTGTAGTTGTGTACTGGAAAAATCGGGGGCAAAGTTTTTCCCGATTCTCCTGTGAGAGAACGAAAGGGAAGCACGGATCGACGTAATTATAATCGAGGTCGGAAACCCCTCATAACGAGACCTGGGAAGAATGAATGATATATTAGAGATCAAATATGGTAAAGTGATGTACCCCAGATCAAGTATGGTTTTTGTACCTTAGAAGACATGGTGAACGGTTATACATAACAGATAGGGGGCTATAATATTCGCCCTAAACCGGATTTTACGGCGTGAAACCCGCTCACAGTTCATTATAGATCAACAATTACCGGAAAAATAAGATTTTTACCTTTTTTAGACTTGTACTAGGATTGAAATTCTCCTACTATATAAAGGGAAAGTTTTTCTTTAGTCTGATACATTGTAACACGCATTTTCAAGGTAGTAAAAATTTTACTTTTATCTTCTAGCTAATGTTCAACACATTATTCACTTGTTCCTTTCTGCACGTGCGATCGGGCTTGTACCAAGGGTCTGATCGAGGACGAGTTCTCTTGTTTAATCTTAGATCAGGCATGGTCAATACATTGTGATTGGTTTTATCGTTTATTCTGCCTTTAATTCATCTATTCGTTGTTCTTAATTATTCGTTTTGAGTTAAACCATATATCTTTTAAATTGCGTGCAAACTTAATTGTTACTCATTTTTTGGGTAAAGAATATGGCACTCACCGTGGGGGTAAGGATAATAGTGGTGATTTGATACGAATCTCCATAACACACCCTATTTTACACTTCTTCTTTAAAATCTTAAATTTCAGGATAGCCTAAGAATGTCAAACTCTTAGTCTACTCACCTGAACGTTTACGCAGAGGGCATCATGGCCCCAGTAATGATGTGGTTCTTGCCGATATCAATGTTGTCCCATCTGCTGACCCGTCGATGCTAACTTGCAGGTGGCCAACAACATTAATTTGCCAACAGATCCTGAAAACAATGTTCGTGGGGGACCCCGGCCAACGGCTCGAGAAGAGCCCGAAGATAAAAGGTGATAGGGTGAGCCTATGATTGATTTTCAAAATGTTGCAGGCTTAACAAGAGGCAATAGCACAACTGCAGAACCAAAGCCAGGTCCCTAAAAGGGTTGAGCCCGAACAATCCCGGGAAAATGCTCGGAGAAACAAACTAGTTGTCGTGAGACCAAGTGAAGTCGATCCTAGAGAAACTTTAGAGGTAATGAATATGCTCGAAGCATTAATAAAATGGGTGGAGTTAGGCAAGAAAAAGATTGAGGCCAACGACTAGAAGGTGGAAATATACAACTCCAGGGTTGATCAGATTCCAGGGGCACCTATGATATTTAAGGGACCGGATTCCAAAAAATTTATCCAAAAGTCCTTCTTGCCGAGCGCGGTACCGAAGATGATCCCCAAAAGGTTTAGAATGATCGACATTCCCAAATACAATGGGATCATGGATCCAAATAAGCACGTAACCTCTTATACTTGCGCAATCAAGGGGAACGGCTTGGAAGATGATGAAATCAAGTCGATGGTACTGAAAATATTTGGGGAAACTCTGTCTGAGGAGGAAATGATATGGTATCATAACTTGCTTCCCAATTCCATTGACTCATTTGCTATTCTTGAAAATGCCTTCATAAAGGCCTATGTCGGGGTCATCAAGGTCGAGACTAGGAAGTCATACCTTTAATTCATCTATTTGTTGTCCTTAATTATTCGTATTGAGTTAAACCATATATCCTTTAAACTGCGTGCAAACTTAATTGTTACTCAGTTTTGGGTAAACAATATGGCACTCACCGTGGGGGTAAGGATAATAGTGGTGATTTGATACGAATCTCCATAACACACCCTATTTTACACTTCTTCTTTAAAATCTTAAATTCTAGGCTAGCCTAAGAATGTCAAACTCTCAGTCTACTCACCTGAACGTTTACGCAGAGTCAGGGCATCATGGCAAAAATAACAATGTGATGCCCCGTAATGATGTGGTTCTTGTCGATCTCAATGGTGTCACATCCGCTGACCCGGTCGATGCTAACTTGCAAGTGGCCAACAACATTAATTTGCCAACTGATCCCAAAAACAATGTTCGTGGGGGACCCCATCAACGGTTCGAGAAGAGCCCGAGGATGAAGGTGATAGGGTGAGCCTATGATTGATTTTCAAAATGTTTCAGGCTCAACAAGAGGCAATAGCACAACTGCAAAACCAAAGCCAGGTCCCTAAAAGGGTTAAGCCCAAACAATCCCAGGAAAATGCTCGGAGAAACAAACAAGTTGTCGTGAGACCAGGTGAAGTCGATCCTAGAGAAACTTTAGAGGTAATTAATATGCTCGAAGAATTAATAAAATGGGTGGAGTCAGGCAAGAAAAAGATTGAGGCTAACGACAAGAAGGTGGAAATATACAACTCCAGGGTCGATCAGATTCCAAGGGTGCCTATGATATTTAAGGGACCGGATTCCAAAAAATTTATCCAAAAGTCTTTCTCGCCGAGCGCGGCACCGAAGATGATCCCCAAAAGGTTTAGAATGCTCGACATTCCCAAATACAATGGGACCACGGATCCAAATAAGCACGTAACCTCTTATACTTGCGCAATCAAGGGGAATGGCTTGGAAGATGATGAAATCAAGTCGATGCTGCTGAAAAAGTTTGGGGAAACTCTGTCCTAAGGGGCAATGATATGGTATCATAACTTGCTTCCCAATTCCATTGACTCATTTGCTATGCTTGAAAATGCCTTCGTAAAGGCCCATGTCGGGGTCATCAAAGTCGAGACTAGGAAGTCATACCTTTTCAAGGTCAAACATAGAGATAACGAGATGTTTAGGGAGTTCGTGTCAAGATTCCAGAACGGATGGATCTACCACCGGTTACGGATGATTGGGCCATTCAGGCATTTACTCAAGGGCTCAAACCCCAATGTTTTGTGGCCTATCAATAGCTAAAACAAAATTTGGTGGAGTATCTAGCGCTGACCTGGGCTGATGTCCACAACAAGTACCAATCGAAGATCAGGGTTGAGGACGGTCAACTCGGGGCCCCTTTTGGATCTGTTTACCCCGTCCGAACAGATGATAGATCTAAGACCGTCATTGAACAGGAGCCAAAGCTGGTCCGAGATCAATATCAACCATAAAGTATGGATCAGAGAGGAAACGGATCTAGGCGTCACCTAACTAGGAATGAGAAGAGAAGTGATCGAGGGCTGAATGGCCGAGGCCTGATGAGCAAGAGTGGTTTTGACAGGTCATTGGGGAGTAGGGAAGTACTAAGATTATCAAAATAAAATTTCAATGTGGATGTTGCAAGCATTGTGCCGGCCATAGGGCGCATCCAAGAGATCAAGTGGCCTCGACCATTGCAGTCCGATCCTACCTAGAGAGATCTTAATCTGATGTGTAAGAATCACGGCACTCACAGTCATAGGACCGAAGACTGCCTACAATTAAGAGAAGAAGTTGCTCGATTGTTCAAAGTGAGTGAGCCAAAAACTACTTTAGAAACAGGGACGCCAATAAATAGGTCAAACAAGAGGAGCCTCAGCACGTGATCAACACGATAAATGGGGGAGTTGAAGTCCCCTAAGGGCGAATGACAAAATGCAATGCAGTGTCTATTACAAGGGAAAAAGGCACCCGGGATTACGTTCTGGAAAGAGCTATCTGGTTCAGAAATGAAGACGCCGAGGGCATCGTACAGCCTCACAAATAGAATAATGAACTGGTAATATATGTACTTATTAATAAATCTCAGCTTAAACGTGTGTTAGTTGATAGCTTGGACAATATCATCATATCAAGGGTCATAGAGCAACTGGGTTACAGGATCAAATTGTACCGGTGGTCCGGGTATTAAATGGGTTCAATATGGCATGTGAGACCACGAAAAGAGAAATAACTTTGCCAGTAAACACAGCCGGGATGACCCAAGAAACGAAGTTCTATGAGAACGAATGATATATGAGGTACAACGCTTTATTCAAAAGGCCATAGGTCCATAACATGAGGGGGGTACCTTTAACCTTACTGTTACATCTCGCGTTTTTCGTACGTTAAAGTTTCGTCTTCAGTAAATTGACATAAACTCGGGGCTGATATTATCTGTAGGTTAGCATATTTATGCTATTTATAGCAAGCGATAAATAAGTGTCATGAAGGATAAAGGATGCACGAATTAGAGAAAACGAGTTTCGTTGAAAATGGCCAATTTGGGATAAAATACGGATCAAGTGATAATACCCGATAATTATAAACTAGTACCATGCAAGGTACCATATGACCACCGTATTATAATGTATATATAAAGTATATTAAAAATAAGTAGAATTTTAAGTAATTTGGGGTAATTTTTAAATTATGCGGGTAATTGATTAATTACCGGGTAACAGAACATTATCCAGTTAACTAATAAGTGGATAAAGATTAATTATCCCACCCCAACCCCACGTGGCAGCTTTCCATATTATAAGTAATGACTAAGTCATTCCTTGCTAGGTGTCATGAAGATACCATGTATTTCATTTCCAAGAAATAAAGTCTTTCACTTAAAAGACTTAACAAACTATACTAACTTCATTTTGAAATGTTCCAAACCAAGAATAGAATATAAGACCTCACATTACTTGCTGGAGGCTAGCCATTTTCTTGTCAATCGATTCCTACAAAACAAATCCCAACAAGAATTATTAAGGTCTTAGCAACATAATTACATTTTGCGATTCTAGCGGAGTACGGTGCAATCTGTTCCAAGAGTATCATATGATTTTTTTCCTATTCCAGGTATGTTAAGGTTAAACTTTTCCTTCATTTTAGCATGATCTCGTAATTACACAAGTTTGATAACGAGGCATAAAGAAGAATTCATATCCCAGAATTTACTTATATTTTGCTAGTCTCGCAAATTACATATATTTTTCTAGTTTTGTAAGTTACCATATTCTTCTTATTGGGACTGCATATTCAGTTGAGTATTTCCTTCTTCCGGTCAAGAGAGCAAAAAGTTTACATATATACAGTATTAAAAGTATTTTCATTACTATCAAGCTATAATCGATGGGCAGGCCCCTATTGGGCAACCTCTGATCAGATGGTAAGATATATACCGAGCCTACTGTGGTCGAGCGCCTATGAGAGAGCCCAGTTGGTCGAGATACAGAGCCTAGTATGGCCGAGCACATATGAGCGAGCCTAGTATGGCAGAGTAGTTATATATATATATATATATATATATATATATATATATATATATATATATATACCGAGCCTTATAAGGCCGGACAACTATTTTACTCACTATATTGAGAGACTTGAGTCAGTATCAGCAGATGAGCATATCTTCAGATTTTCTTTGACTCCCAGTTATTTTCAGTTATTATATTATCATTTCAGTTTCAGTTTCAGTTTCAGTATATTGTCTTAATTACTCGGTACATTATTTCATACTTACGTCCTTTCTTGGGAGCGCTGCATTTCATGCATGCAGGTTCAGACAGACATACGGGTAGACCTCCTCAGTAGGTGTTGCCCGAGTTCAGCTTTATCGGTAAGCTCCCCATCTTTCGGAGTTGTCGGGTGTAGCAGTGTGGTGTATATCTTGTGTATATATGTAGATAGGTTATGGGTAGGTCAGGGCCCTGTTCCGATCAGAGTACATCTATCAGTAGAGGCTTGTAGACATATCCTGTCGGTTAGTGTAGCATGTTAGGCTTGTAGACCCTGTACGTATATTTTGTTGGCTTGACAGTTGTAGCAATTATGACGGCCTTGCCGGCCCAGCTTTATGTTGATATTAGTCAGCGTTAGTCTCCATTTAGTTTTATATTTTGTATCGCACATTATCTTGTAATGTGGACCATAGACAAAGTATGATATTACATGTGTGAGCACCTAATTTTTGACAATATTTAATTTTTTATCACTTCTTCTATGTAAATATTTTAGGGATTTTAACCTACAATTTTTAGCTTTGTTATACTTTTTATAATAGGGTAAAAATACAAAATTTTAAAAGGTGAATTATTACTATTAATATTATTTTATATTTATTTTTATTTTAAGATAATAAAAAATCCAAAAATTTTTAATTTTTTTTTAATCTTCAGGAGTGATTTAAAAAATAAGAAAAAGGGAAGTATTGAATAAAAAAAATAAAAGTAAAAGTAGGTGGAATTCTCTTTTAAAAAGTAAAAGAAAGTAGAAAATTAAAAAAAATAAAAGTAAAGTTTTGTGGAAATTTTTAAAAAAATAAAAAGTAAAAGAAAGTTGGAATTAAAAAATAAATATAAAGGTATCTAAAAATTAAAAAAGAAATAAAGTAAAAGAAAGTAGCATTTTTAAAAGAAAAGCAAAAGAAAGTGGATTGTTTTTTTAAGAAAAGTTAAATAAGTGGAATTCTCTTTTAAAAAGTAAAAACAAAAGTGGGATTTTTAAATAAGATAAAAGTAATTAAAGTTGGAATTTAAAAAATAAAAGTAAAGAAAGGTGGGATTTTTTTTATAAAAAATAATAAAAGCAATTTGTAAGTGGGATTTGTTTTAATTAAAAAATAATAAAATAATAAAATATTTTTAAAAAAAAAACAATCTGAAAAAATTTCGAAAATTTTGCTATAAATAGAAGAGAAAATTTGAGAAGAAAAAAAAAAGAGGGGGAGGAGAGAAATTTAGGTTGAAAATTTTCATTAAATTTTTCTTTCAATATTTCGGGCCTTGAATCTTGGTTTTGAAGAAGAGTTGATAGAGATTTTGTGGTTGCTGCTGTATTGACTCTACAACTTTCAGATTTTATTCATTTGAATTCACTCTCTTGTCGGTATGTAATTCAAGCTCTTGAGTTAAAAAAATGTCGGAGCATCTTTATTGAAGCAGAAGCAAATTGATTTGGTTCTTTTGATAAAGTTTATTTTGTATTTAATATGTTCGCATGAATGATGTTTCTTTGATTGAGTGAATTGAGATTTGCAAATGTTAACGTTATTTTAGTATGTTCATGACTCTGTCTAGTTTTTTTTTCTTTTTTTTTTTTTACTTTTTTTTATTTTTCTTGGCTCATGACTTGTAACCAGCAGGTATTGTTTTGTTTACATTTAGATTTCAAGCTCATGTAGCACCATGTTCATATTTTGAAATTTAAAGAAGTATGTGAAGTTGAACAATTTGTCAACATTAAGATGTAAAAAAAATAGATTGTGTTAGTGGAAGGATCTTATCTTCAGTTTATGTTATTGGCTGCATATTTTCTTAAATTAACCATGAGAAGATTCAACTTCCTCTGCTTCAAAATGGTACTGTAGAAGTTATAGTGGTGATACTACAACTTTCTCTTTAGCATAGTGTTAAATAAATTAATTACTTTAAGTGTTCTTTGTTATAATCAAGATTAAAATGCATTTTTGTATGTCCATGTTTGTTTTGTTCCTTCTGGTTCATCCGAATAGTTCTCAGCATGGTTTCTTTTTTTTTTTGTGCTCATATGGTCATTTAAGATTCATTATTTTGTTATAAAATTTTGTTAGTTTTTTTCTAGAATTTGAAAACGAAAGTCAGTCTTTTGAAGATGATATGGAGATGAACCCAAAGTTGGCACCTGTCTTTTGTTATTTTCACATAAATGTCAACTCCACCTTTCAGAATTGTAGTATGCTATAACAAAAGACTCCAGTGATATACATGTAGCTAACCCATTTCTTTAGGCCTTTTGTACTTATCAATTTATACCACTCCATCCACAACAAAACATCAAAACTCATGGTCCTCATTTAATTAATTTTAAATCCTTAGAATGCGAGGCATGCCATTTAGCGAATTTTCTATGGCCCTCGCAAAGTTGAAAAAATGCGTAGTTGCTTTAGGAGCGTAATTTGAAATTACCTTCCTAAACTCGGGTGTGCATTTCATGTGACCCAAATCCAAATCCCAATAATGTTAAATAAAATGTGTCGTGGACCGCGGGTGCATTTATGTGACGTGGTTCAAGACATATTTTAAATGACGTTGCAATCTTCCTAAAAATGAATAAGAGCGGTTAATAAGTTAAAATTGAACCATAGGCTAAAACATGTATTAAAATCAGATAATAGGCCAATTATAACAGTTGAACGACCGTGTTAGAACCACGAAACCCGGGAATGCCTAACACCTTCTCCCGGATTAACAGAATTCCTTACCCGGATTTCTGTGTTCGCGGACTGTAAAACAGAGTCAATCTTTTCCTCGATTCGGGATTTGAACCGGTGACTTGGGACACCATAAATTATCCCAAGTGGCGACTCTGAATTTTTAATAATAAATGAATCCCGTTTCGATTGTTACTTTAAGTTGGAAAAAAACTCTCTTATACCCTTTCCGGGGTGTAGGAAAAAGGAGATGTGACAGCTCTGGCGACTCTACTGGGGACGAGAACCCAGAATCTTTGGTTCAGGATTCAGAATTCGAGTTTAGATGAATTGTTATATTTGGCTTTATTTATTATCTGATTTTATTCACATGTTTGGGCCTGATGTGCTAAATGCTGCTTTTACCGCTTCGATATTTGGTTGAATTTTATATAAACTATTACGAAACCCTTCTCTTCTCATCTTCGGGGATGTGCTCGCTGGTCGAGACTCCCTATTCTGTTAGTGTCATACCTTGAAATAAGAAAGAGGCTCAGACAAGTTACAAAGCCGGATGGCCTTTTGGTTCCCGGTACGTAGCCCTCTACTCGGCTCGAATTGTCCGCTCGGGTACACAGTCTAGAACACATACCCAGGTTTTGAACCTAGAATAACTCAGCCTCATGTCGGATCCTTAGTAGGAACGCTTGTTTGCATCATGTGCATTTTTACTTTGGGAACTCAACACAGGGGTTGGGTCCGTCTAGGATAGGTATACCCAAAATAACAGACCATGTTGATGCATCTTATGTGCTACATGTTGCATCTATTCAGGGGTAAAAGGGTCATTTGGCGGACCAATGATAGTTGAGGGCATATGAAAAAAAAGAAAAAAGAAAAAGAGAGGGTGAAGTGTGAAGATAAAGCGAGTGGGGCCTAATTATGTTTTCTATCACATTTTTGTTAAGAAAAAAAGAGAGCTTGAAAATTGAAAAAAAAAAAAGATTTTGCACTTTTTTCATTATTTTCCGAAAAACCAAAAAAAAGAAGGAAAAAGAAAATCCAAAAAAAGATGTTGCATGTTTCATCATTTTTAGGGAAAAGAAAAAAAATATTCTCTAAATTAGTTGTTTTTGTTTTAATTCTCGCCCGTATCCAATTTGCCCGAACTACGCAAACCTGATTCTCGCCTTTCGAGGCGGGATACGTAGGCAACCCACATAGGGTCCGGTCTTCCTAGTAAATTTTAGGTTCTTGGCTTTGCGGGGTCATAGCCAAATTTTGCACTTCTAGTCACCTTTTGGCCAAATAAGTCAATTTGCAAAAATAGCCTCAACCATGTCTTCCATGTGTCCAGTAGGGAATGTTATTGTCTCACATAGTGTTGATTTAAAGTTTTCTCATACATGTGTGGATTTATTTACCGAAGTTTGAACATGACAGACACCCCAGGATCACTGCATTCAGGTGCTGCTCGAGGAGCCATTTTATGTTTTTGAGTCAATTGTTTTTGTTTATTTTTCTAGTCCTGTATAGTAGTATTTAGTCTTTTAGGTGATGGTAGAGTTTGTATTGTCTAGTTAAGTTTGTATTGTCTAGTTAAGTTTGTATAGTCTTTTGTTACTGTATTTCTTATTTTGCATTTGGAAATATGTTACAAGTAAAAATCCAAAAAAAAAAAGATGTTGCATTTTATATTTCGTTATAAATTTTCTTTAGAATACTAATTCTAGAAATGAAAAAAAAAATTCTTTTAATACTTCTTTAAAAGCTTTCTTTAAGGTGTTACTTCCAAAATCCAAAAAGATTTTCTTTTGAGGTGTTTCTTCGGGAAATTAGTGAAAAATAAAAAAAAATCTTTTATTTTCATTAGAACTTTAGGATATCGTACAAAAAAATACTTTATCTTTTGTTTATCATTGGAATTTTTCCTTTAGGCAATCAAAATTGAAATCCAAAAACATTCTGTTTTATCTTTTTCATTGCTTGCTTCAAGATCTTGCGTCAGAATATCAAATGAGAATTCAAAATGTCTTTCTGTGGTTTATTCCTTAGATTTCCTTCAAAAAAAAAAGAACCAAAAAATATTTTTCTCTTTTAGGGGTTTTCCTTGATAATTTCTCATAGAGTACCTGTTTTAAAAAAAGAAAAGAAAAGAAAAAAGAAAAGAAAAGAAAAATGGAAGCGTTAGTTTGTTTACTTTATTCCCGATCTTCCCAGAACTATGCAAAGATCTAATTCATGTGGGGTCATGATACGTAAGCAACCTACATAGGGTTCAATCGAATCATTTTTTTTATTATTATTAAAATAAAAAGAGGAAAAAAGAGGGGAAAAAATGAAAAAAGGGGAAACGAAAAAAAGAGGTGAAGTCATGGGATGTGAGAAATGAGAAGGAAGAAAAAGAGCGATAATCAGAAAGAAAGTAAAATGAGCGAGCTAAGAAATGCGAGGAAAGAAAAGAAAAGAGAAGATTCAAATGGACAAATTGGGATGATGCCAAGTGACCTTATGACCTTTGAAGTCATTCTAGAATCATTAATTATTGATAGGTGCATTGCACGCAATGTGATATTTTTGTTGTTAAATGCCCTATCGCTAACGGGATGACCTCATTTTTTTCCTTTTGATATCTTCATAGCAGAAAGGTGGTTGGTTTGTGGTTCTCGAAGTATAACTCCTCTCCACAGCATAAAGTCAAAAGGCAATGGCAGACAGCAACAAAACTGAGTTGGTTGATACAGGTGCCCAAAAGCAATTGGTTGAACATGACAATGGGTTGGTTGAAGAGGTGAAGATGTTAAGACAACCTATGGTGGACATGTATCAGGCCTGGATGACTGGGAAAGCACCACCCCCGCCACCACCTAGCTTCCTAAATACTACCCTTACCCAAACACCGGTCACAGTACCAGATGATCCCCCATACTCTCCAGATCCACCCGTTTATCATGGCTTTCCCAACCACCCTAGTAGCTCCATCACTCATATTCCAATTACCTTTCCCAAAAATTGTCCTCCTGTCTTATCCACCATCCCCAATAATGAACACCCACTCAAAGCTCACGATGCCCAATATTACCCCTCAGAGGTTGCCTACAAGGTTCCCAACTCATACAAACAGGGCCCGCGAGATGAGCCTCATGTTGAAAATGAAAAATTCATAGGAAGAAAAGGTGAGATGGGATACCCAGGAGGCTGAAAGGCATAGAACAGTCCTTAAAGAACAAGCAAGGAATGGGAGACCAGGGTAGCATGGCTTACAAAGAACTGTTTGTGTTCCCTGACGTTCGTCTACCCACGGGGTTAAAGTGCCAAGATTTAACTTGTATGATGGGTGTGGAGATCCGGTAGACCACCTGAGGGTTTATTGCAGTGAAATGAGAAGCGTTGGAGAGAAAGATGACTTGTTGATGGCATATTTCAGTAAGAACCTGACTGGGGCAGTTTGGACTGGCATACTCGTCAAGATGTTGGTAAGTGGCCTACATTGGGTAACATGGCTCAAGATTTTGTTCGATACTTTCAATACAGATCAGATGTTACCCCAGACCGCTCCTCCCTATCTAAAATGGAAAAGAAGTCGGAGGAAAGATTTAGAGAATTTAGACTCAGATGGAGGGAGCAGGCTGCTCGAGTCAATACCCCGATTGGGGAAGAAGAAATGGTTGAGCTCTTCCTAAAAGCCCAGGGGCCCACCTACTCCAGTCATTTGATCCCGGCTTTGGGAAAGCCTTTCAATGATGTGCTAAAAATGGGGGAGATGGTAGAAGAGAGAATCAAATCAAGTAAAATCATGAGCTGTTCGAAAGACATTCAGAACATCCCAGTAAGCTCGGGTGGAAGAAAGAGAAACCGAAAAGATGATCCGATGGGCTTTCCCGATCAACACTTCCAGCCTCGACATCATCCCTGGGGATATCCTGATGCACCAGATGATCCTCCCTAATGCCACTTCTCTCCACGGAACTCCCAAAATCGTACATCACTCTCTCAATACCCAGCTCCACAAAATGCCTATCCACCCCCACGAGCCTATCGAAAACCCCCTGGATCAGGTTTCCGGCCCAATCAAGCATTTAATAATGAGAGGTTGCTGAAAAAAGAAAAGGCTTTCACCCCATTGGGAGTGTCATATGCCAGTTTGTTCCAAAAGTTGAAGCAATTGGACATGTAAAAGCCGATTCATATAAAAATGCCAAACCCTCTGTCAAAGAAGTTTGATTTCTCTCAAAGGTGCGCATATTGCTCAAATGTCCCGAGGCATGACATAGGGAAGTGTTGGAATCTGAAAAAAGCAATTCAGAAGCTTATTGATGCAGGTGACATTATCGTGCAAAATCCAGATGCAGCAGACACTAGCCAAAGTCCATCGCCTGTTCATAATGAGACACATATGGTGAGTATGATTTGTTTTGAAAAGGAATATGAAAATTCTTTTGAGATCCTCGAAGGTCCACGCACTGCAAAGTTTTCAGTGCTATCAGAGGCTGATCTTAAGAACGAGCCAATAAAGGGAACCCAAAAGCAATTTGTTAAGAACAATGTGATGGAAGTTTGTGAAGGTCCTAGTAATGTTGAAGCAGAATTCAGTGGCTAAGATGCCGAGCTTGGCAATTGGAAAGACGCTCCTGTCTTGGTTAGCCAGGGGGAGTTTTGGTGGTTTATTTTGTTGTCATTTATGTTGTCCGGGTTATTTCAGGGTTATAATCCAGATATTGTCTTGTGACTCAAACCCTTCTATCCTCTTATTTTGCCTAGTTTGTTTAGTCTAGTAGCCTACTTAGTGTTTTCTAGGTTTGTTCTAGGTTTGTAACCCCAGTCTAGTTTGTCTGTTTTGTTGTCCAAACCCTTTCACCATCTGTCTAATGCAAGTTTCTGTTTTCTGTTATTTCTAGTCATTTTTGTTTAGTTCTCTTTTCCTTTTATAGTCCTTTTCCTGTTGACTCTAGTGACGTGACATGCACGCATAATTCTCAGCCTGGTTTTAAAAGTCAGTTTAATCACGAAGCAATGAAATAATGTTGAACATGTAAGGACATTTGAGGGAAATAAGTAAAGGCATTTTGAGATCACTTCAAGCCCAAATTGTGTGAAACTGGGGCAGATAGAATATAAAGAACCCCTATTGAAATGCATCCTGCCGCATCAATTTGAAGATAAAAGCAAGTTTGCCCCAAATTTGTAGGGGGTCGTTCGCGGTAATGAGAGTAAGAGTGTTGTCCAATGGTGCTTTGTATATAACAAATGTAGAAGGTGAATGTGTGGGTACGGTCATCAAGTCTTGCGCAACCAAAAGATGTTACGAATGTTTTCCTTGATTTGTTTAATTGTGTTGTTTGTACTTGGTAGGTTTTGAAGGTTGGAATGACGAAGGCATTTTGTTCCGCTATCTAAACACTTTATCCCTCGTCACCCCTTTTGAGCCTTATTTATTTTTTTCATACCCCTCTTTCGGAATCAGTAGCGAATATCAGAAACACAAGCATGAAAGATAAGAAAAGGAAGAAAGAAAGAAAGAAAGAAAGAAAGAAAAGGAAAGAGAAAGAAAGAAAGAAAAAGAAAAAAAAGGAAAGAGAAAAGAACAATAAAAAGAAAAGAGAAAAGCAAAAGAGAAAAGAAGAAAAAGAAAAAAAAAGAGGAAAAGAAGAAAGAAAAAACAACAAAACAACAAAAAGAGAAAAAGGAAGAAAGAAAAGAAGAAAAAGAAAAGAAAAATCACAACAACAGAGAAATTCCTATGTCATGAACTATGTTCGACCTGATTCCTTTTAAGGATACGTAGGCAGCCTCACGGTTCGGTCTCATCAAAATAAAAATCCAAAAGTCCCTAAGCAAAGAAACTGGGGCAGAAGTGGTGGTTGTGGTAGGAAATCTGATTCTGAAAGTTGTAATTTTGAACCCATTCAAATTGTTTTGAGCCTTTGATATCCTTTATTTCTAACCCTATCCAAAAGCTCACACTACGGTCCAAAGAAAGACCTTCCGATCAATCTTCGAGAGATGTCAAGTCAAGGAAGTGGAGGATTCATATCAAGGGCAACACTCTGGTCTAAGCAAAAAATATTGAAAATGAGAGAGATTTATTGGTGAAAACCCTCACGGGCACCGTAAGGCGACGGGAGCTGAGAGAAATAAAAAATGAGAGAGTCTTATTGGTGAAAACCTTCGCGGGCACCTTGAGGCGACAGTGAGTTGAGAGAAAGAACAAATGAGAGAGGCTTGATAGTGAAAACTCTCCGGGCACTACAAGTCGAATAAGGATTGTGAATCAGATTGGATAATCGGAGCATTGAAGCCCAGTTTCACGGTTTAAAGGTACAACAAGAGTAGAACATCAGACTTGCTCAACAGAATAGGCTACAGGTGCATGTCATGGTCATTAGAGTTGGTATCCACATCTGATAGGTTTCTACTTTGTAGTTTTCTTGTTAGGAGTCATCTATTTCCTTTGTCCTTTACTCTGTTCCTTTTGTCTTGTTTACTTCCTCCTCCTGAGTCTGTTTGGTCAAAATAAGTGAGAAATGACTTTAAAAATTTGCCACCAGCTTCCCAATCGCACAAAACGGGATCTGGCCAGCACATCAAAGTGGCATAAGTTAGGAAAGAACAACAAGCGCACTGAGTTGGTAGCAATCAACATGCTTTGGGGTCCATGAGGAATACAAAGGTTTGGTATATTTCAATTCGTGAACAGTGAAACAGATAGAGGATGTTGGATGAACGAGTCAATGGTATTCTCTATGATGAGATCAACAAAGAAAGTGGTTAACCAGTGACAAGCGAGGTCTTCCAAGCAGAAATCAAAGTTATCATGACGAGTGAGGGAATAATAGACTTCAAGGCCAAGGCCAGTGATTTAAGTTAGGAAAGAACAACATGCACACTAAGTGGATGGAAATTAACGTGCTTTGGAATTCATGAGAAACACAAAGGTGTAGTACATGTCAAAACAAGAGCACGATGCAACAAATGGAGGGTGTTAGGTGGACGGATCAAAGGTATTTTCGGTAAAACCCAAAGGTTGGTAAATGTCAGTTCATGAGCAGTGCAACAGATAGAAGGAATTGGGTCTGAATAGAGAAGGGGCATTTTTTGTGATAAGGATGACAGAGAAAGTGGCTAGTCCATAAGCAAGCAAGGTCCTCGAGGGGAAATCAGTTATCATAGGAAGTGAAGGAGCAATCGCCCTCAAAGTCAAGGCCATAAATCAATCACCACATTTTAAACTAACAAGATTTTTCTTTGATTGAAACAGGGGTAGAAAAGTTTGTTTGTTTCGAAGAAACCCTCCGTGGAGAAAGGCAGTCACCAAACAGGTTTGATTTTTGATTTTCAGGACCCTCCTGGAAAATGGGACCTAGTTCAAAGTTCAGAAATAGCATAATCTATCATAAATATATCCTAAAGGAATATAAGTCGGTTTAGAAGTTTGCATGTTCGAGATAGGACGCAATTAGGAGATTTCAGGACCCTCCTGGAAAATGGGACTTAGTTTAAAATTCAAAATACACGACTGAGTAGCAAGATCTGGCATAAATGTACTCCAAAAGAATATAAGTTGGTTTCAAAATTTTCATTCTGGAGATAGAATTTAGTTAGGAGTTGTCAGGACCCTCCTGGAAAATAGGACCTAGTTTAAAATTTAAAACAGTCATGAGTAGTAAAATCTAGCATAAATGTATCCCAAGGAATAAGATGGTTTTAAAGTTCGCATGTTTAAGATATGATTCAATTAGGAGTTTTCAGGACCTTCCTGGATAATGGGACCTAGCTTTGAGATCTCCATTAGATAACAAGGTTTAGCATAAGTTTTTGTTGTAGGGTAATATAATTTAGCCGTAGAATTGTCACTCTTAAGATAAGACTTGATTTAAGAGTTGTCAGGGCCCGCCTGGATAATGGGACGTAGTTTAAAACTGGTTTGGATAACAAGATTTAGCATAAAACATACCCTTCAGTAGATATAATTTAGCTCTAAAATTGTCGTTTAATTAAGAATTGTCAGGACCCTCCTGGATAATGGGGAATAGTTTAAGACCTCCTTAGATAACAAGATATAGAATAGATTTAAAATCGTCATTTAGTTAAGAGTTGTCAGGACCCCCTGGATAATGGGACCTAGCTTTCAAATTCTTAGTAATATTTGGTGATGTGATTCAGTTTAAACTCACAGATGCGCCCAGCTACCAAACTGGGGCAGAAAATCTTCTTTTGTTTTATCTATTTTTGTTGAAGTCAGGTGCCCATCTAAAGAATAGGGAGAAAAACACGGATATCAAAGATAAAAGTGTGACCAAGTACTAGCAATCAGGCGTCCACCTGGAGAACAAGGAACAACAGTTGAAGTATCAGCAATCAGGCGTCCACCTGGAGAACAAGGAACAACAGTTCGAGTTTCGGCAATCAGGAGCCCACCTGGAGAACAAGGGAAAACAAATCAGGTTTCAAGGAAGATTGGCACAAGTATTGGTAATCAGGCGCCCACCTGGAGGAACGAGGGAGAACAAGTCAAAGAAAAGCAGTTTCAAGAAGAAGATGGACCAAGTTTCATAAATCAGGCGTCCACCTGGAGAACAAGGAAAGACGGTTGAAATTTCAGCAGTTAGGAGCCCACCTGGAGAACAAGGGAATACATTCGAGTTTTAGCAGTCAGGAGCCCACCTGGACAGCAAGGGAATACATTTCGAGTTCAGCAATCAGGAACCTACCTGGAGAACAAGAGAATACATTTCAAGTTTCAGCAGTCAGGAGCCCATTTGGAGAACAAGGGAATACATTCGAGTTTTAGCAGTCAGGAACCCACCTGGAGAGCAAGGGAATACAATTCAAGTTTTGGCAATCAGGCGCCCACCTGGAGAGCAAGGGAATACAATTCAAGTTTTGGCAATCAGGCGCCCACCTGGAGAGCAAAGGAATACAGTTCAAGTATTGGTAATCAGGAGCCCACCTGAAGAACGAAGGGAAGCAGCAAGTCAAGTGTTGGTAATCAGGAGCCCACCTGAAGAACGAAGGGAAGCAGTTCAAGTTTCAAGGAAAAGCAGTGCAAGTATTGGCAATCAGGAGCCCACCTGGAGAACGAAGGGAAGCAGCAAGGTTCAAAGGAAGACAACAATCAGGAGCGCACTTGAAGAACAAAGGAAAAGCATCTCAGAATGCAATTCAAGTCAGCAACAAAGGAATCTCACTCAGAGAGTACAAGTCAGCAGGGCAGCAGAAACTGCAAGTTCAAGATATAGATAGGATTCTTGTAATTCGTATATCATAGTTTAGTCTGGCTTCTTTTATTTTGTCACGGTGTAATAAGGAGTTCAGTAAGCAGAAACAGCAGCAATAACAGCAAAATCACAGCTCTTCGGTAGTACCAGCTACCAAAACTTCTTGAACTACACGCAACCTGATTCCCCTATAACCCGGGATATGTAGGCTGTCCAAAACCAAGACTCGGTTGCACGCTTTCTCTTTTCTATTATCCTTATTTCTTCCCTTTTGAATAAAAATATGTTCAAAAATTAGTCACGTGGCTCACCTTATCTTTGCTTGAAAACTCTTCATGTTTCCAAACAAAGAGGGGCAGCTGTGAGCACCTAATTTTTGATAATATTTAATTTTTTATCACTTCTTCTATGTAAATATTTTAGGGGTTTTAACCTACAATTTTTAGCTTTGTTACACTTTTTAGTATAGGGTAAAAATACAAAATTTAAAAGGTAAATTATTACTATTAATATTATTTTATTTTTATTTTTATTTTAAAATAAAAAAAATTCCGAAAAAATATTAATTTTTTTTAATTTTCAGGAGTGATTTAAAAAATAAGAAAAAGGGAAGTATTGAATAAAAAAATAAAAGTAAAAGTAGGTGGAATTCTCTTTTAAAAAGTAAAAGAAAGTAGAAAATTAAAAAAATAAAAGTAAAGTTTTGTGGAAATTTTAAAAAAATAAAAAGTAAAAGAAAGTTGGAATTTAAAAACAAATATAAAGGTATCTGAAAATTAAAAAAATTTAAAGTAAAAGAAAGTAGCATTTTTAAAAGAAAAGCAAAAGAAAGTGGATTGTATTTTTAAGAAAAGTTAAATAAGTGAAATTCTCTTTTAAAAAGTAAAAAAAGTGGGATTTTAAATAAGACAAAAGTAATTAAAGTTGGAAGTTAAAAAATAAAAGTAAAGAAAGGTGGGATTTCTTTTTATAAACAAAATAAAAGCAATTTGTAAGTGGGATTTCTTTTAATTAAAAAATAATAAAATAATAAAATATTTTTTAAAAATAATTCTGAAAAAATTTCGAAAATTTTGCTATAAATAGAAGAGAAAATTTGAGAAGAAAAAAAAATAGAGGGGGAGGAGAGAAATTTAGGTTGAAAATTTTCATTAAATTTTTTTTTCAATATTTCGGACCTTGAATCTTGGGTTTGAAGAAGAGTTGATAGAGATTTTGTTGTTGCTGCTGTATTGACTCTACAACTTTCAGATTTTATTCATTTGAATTCACTCTCTTGTAGGTATGTAATTCAAGCTCTTGAGTTAAAAAATGTTGGAGCATCTTTATTGAAGCAGAAGCAAATTGATTTGGTTCTTTTGATAAAGTTTCTTTCGTATTTAATCTGTTCGCATGAATGCTGTTTCTTTGATTGAGTGAATTGAGATTTGCAAATGTTAACGTTATTTTAGAATGTTCATGACTTTGTCTCATTTTCTTTTCTTTTTTTTTTCTTTTTTTTATTTTTCTTGGCTCATGACTTGTAACCAGCAGGTATTGTTTTGTTTACATTTAGATTTCAAGCTCATGTAGCACCATGTTCATAATTGAAATTTAAAGAAGTATGTGAAGTTGAACAATTTGTCAACATTAAGATGTAAAAAAAAATAGATTGTGTTAGTGGAATGATCTAATCTTCAATTTATGTTATTGACTGCATATTTTCTTAAATTAACCATGTGAAGATTCAACTTCTTCTTCTTCAAAATGGTACTGTAGAAGTTATAGTGGTGATACTACAACTTTCTCTTTAGCATAGTGTTAAATAAATTAATTACTTTACGTGTTCTTTGTTATAATCAAGTTTAAAATGCATTTTTGTATGTCCATGTTTGTTTTGTTCCTTCTGGTTCATCCGAATAGTTCTCAGCATGATTTCTTTTTCTTTTTGTGCTCATATGGTCATTTAGGATTCATTATTTTGCTATAAAATTTTGTTAGTTTCTTTCTAGAATTTGAAATCGAAAGTCGGTCTTTTGAAAATGATATGGAGATGAACCCAAAGTTGGCACCTGTCTTTTGTTATTTTCACATAAATGCCAACTCCACCTTTCTGAATTGTAGTATGCTATAACAAAAGGCTCCAGTGATATACATGTAGCTAACCCATTTCTTTAGGTCTTTTGTACTTATCAATTATACCACTCCATCCACAATAAGATCTCAAAATGCATAGCCCTCATTTAATTAATTTTAAATCCATAGAATTCGAGGCATGCTATTTAGCGTATTTTCTATGGCCCTCGAAAAGTTGAAAAATGCGTAGTTGCTTTAGGTGCGTAATTTAAAATTACCTTCCTAAACTCGGGTGTGCATTTCATGTGACCCAAATCCAAATCCCAACAACGTTAAATAAAATGTGTCGTGGACCGCGGGTGCATTTATGTGACGTGGTTCAAGACATATTTTAAATGATGTTGCAATTTTCCTAAAAATGAATAAGAGCGGTTAATTAGTTAAAATTTAACCATAGGCTAAAACATGTATTAAAATCAGATAAACCCAATTATAACAGTTGAGCGACCGTGCTAGAACCACGGAACCGGGGAATGCCTAACACCTTCTCCCAGGTTAACAAAATTCCTTACCTGGATTTTTGTGTTCGCGGACTGTAAAACAGAGTCAATCTTTTCCTCGATTCGGGATTTGAACCGGTGACTTGGGACACCATAAATTATCCCAAGTGGTGACTCTGAATTTTTAATACTAAATAAATCCCGTTACGATTGTCACTTTAAGTTGGAAAAAACTCCGTTATACCCTTTCCGGGGTGTAGGAAAAAAGGAGGTTTGACAACATGTTCAGAGTCCCTTAGTCGCAAGTGGTACGCAAGGATAGATGAGGCACTAGTGCCGGTATCGCCCCCGGGCTCGGGACGTGACAAAAGTAGTATCAGAGCAGTTCTGTCCTAGGGAATCTACAAGCCGTGTCTAGTAGGGTCTTGTTTATAGATGTGTGGGACGGTGTTTCCATGATTTCAATGACACCGGTTACCTCCTTCGGGGCAAGAGCGGCTTCTCGGGAGGTCGTGGCCTCCGATTCTCTTTCTAGTTCCCGAGCTAAAGGGGAATCGACCTCTCGACCACCTTCCTCGGTCGTCGCCTGCTCTCCCTCGTCGATTGTCGAACCATGAGCAATGAACTCAAGATCGTCATCCTCAGGGTAATCCCAGAGTCGGAAGAGTGAATCAAGGTCCGGTACCCTAACTTTGTGTTCTTTTTGTTGCTTTTCCGGACTCAGACATCAACCCTCTTCTTCTTCACCTTAGCGTCCGAGAAGCCAAAGGATTTCCTCTTTTTCGTTTTCTCCTCCTTTGCAGTAGCTCGGGCTGTCCCCAAGTGGAGGGTTCAGCAAGCGAGGATGGGGCCTCGTCCCTATCCAATGGCCGAAGCTCGGTGGTCTTGGGCAAACTTGTGAAAGGAAAAATACTTAGCAAATATAAAAGTTAAGTATGCAAATATAATTATTCGAGCAGAAGACTCACCATAGGAACGGGCCTCGCACTTGCCCTTCGAGAGCTTGCGCCATTCGCGCTCGAAGTAAGACATTTGTTTGCAAATCCCCTCGATCCACTCTTGAAGTGAGGGACTACATTGGGAACTTAGGAGACCGCTGCACAACGGTAGACACATGCAATTAGAAAAAGAACAAAAGGAAATAGCAAGCACTCGAGAAGGAGAAGACTTACGAGATGAGTTCCACTTTTCAAGGAATGGTAGAAATTCGAGGAGAATGAAGTCTTCGGTTTTCACCCGAACGAACCTCCCCTTCCAACCTCGACCTTAATCTTCATCGATGCTCGAGAATAGAGCTTTACTTGCTCGATGAACGAGCATGATCATCCCCCCCGGAAGATTCGAGGACTGTAGAGATGAAGCAGGTGGTCGAGGGTGAACTGAGGTGCTTCGGTGTTGTTTACGAAGTGGCGAAGGAGGATTAGGATCCTCCAAAAGGACAGGTGAATCTGCCTAAGGCAGACCTCGTACCTTTTGCAGAAGCTGGGGATTATAGGGTCCACCTGGGCGAGCATGAAGGGGTAAGTGTAAACCCTTAGATACCCCTCCATGTGAGTGGTGATGTCCTCATTGGACCCGGGAATGACCACCTCCTTTCCCTCCCAGTTGCAGTCCACCCGAACAATGGGGAGTATATCTTCGGTAATGGAGGATATATACCACCTTGCCTCGGTCTTGCTTACTGGAATCCTTCTCAACTTTGAAATCGTTTTCAATACAACAACCCCCAGGAACGAAACTCTTCAAAGGATGCTCCGGGACCACCTCAGGAACGATCATCTCTGCATTTGGGGTCGGGTTGGAAGTTGAAGGGGCAGCTTGTTGAGGCACAAATTTGGAAGTTCTTGCCATCGGATTCTGAAAAATATAAAGGTTTGAAGAAAAATATGAAGGTTTGAAGATAGAGATGAAGATATGAAGGTTTGGTTTGAAAATTTAAAGAAGAAGTATGAAGATATGAAGATCTAAGAAGCAATGTATAAAGATTTGAAGAGGTTAGAGTTAAGTGAAAATTCGAGGGTAAGTCAAATAGCTCCGGAATCGAAAAGTAAAAAAATGAAAATGGGGTCGGAATTTTTGTAGAGGAAAAGAATAATCAGTGCATGATGTTTCGCATTTGAGGATAGTCAACAGGTGACTGACACATGTTCGAAGTCTGAACGACGCGACTGATGGGACGTTTTACTAACTCGTCAACCCGGTTGTAACATACGAAAGAAGGAAGCGGGGTTAATTAATCGCTTCATGTCACTTAGATAAACCTACTCTCCGGAAAGCGAGGGGACTATCTGTGTACGGGTAAAAATGGAGGCAAAGTTTTCCCCGATTTTCCGGTGAGAGAACAAAAGGGAAGCATGGATCGATGTGATTAGGGGTGTGTATTCGAATCGGTTTATTGATAAATCGAATCGACTATTTGTTATCGATTTATCGATATCGGTTTATCGATTTATCAATTTCGATTTCGATTTCAATTTCGAATTTTTCCTTATCGAGTTATCGATTTCTATTTCGATTTTGTCCTCTTCGGTTATCGGTTTATCGATAAACCGATAAGATATACTAAAAAAACAAATACTAATTTTTATTCTTTTTCTTTTTCAGTTTCGTTTTCCCTCTCCTTTTCTGGTCTACCCTCACTGCAAAGTCTGGAAATTCTTGTCCGATTTCACATAACCAAGAAAAGTATATTGAAGATTCCGTGTTTCTAAACAATTTACCTCATGTATTTTACAGGTTTAATTTTCTCTTCATTTAAATTAGATCACAAAAAACATGATTCAGGTATCTTAATTTTTATTTTTTATCTTCCAAATCCAGTAACCTTATGACAAGAAGCGGTTTTTGATATCTACAACAGATAAAGATGATCTGATAAACTGGTCAATATATAAAACCCATGCATTGCGTATAAATCGTTTTCCTATGTTAGCCTTTTTCTAGAAAACACTATAATTCATCTAAACAAAAGACTCTCTTTGTGGGGTTAAGGATTTGGATGGATAAAGTAAAAATGGGATTCTTCTCAATCCGATTATTCCACTACAAACTCCCCTTTTTCTCTTTTTGGTTCATAGTAGTTTTGTTGCATGTGCTTGTTGACACAATTTTTATATTATAAACGGTGTTCATCTTATTTTAGCTTCTTTTTGTCCATATTAGTTAGGGTGTTTATAGCGATATACTTTTCGTGGAATCCCGCAAATTTTCTTATTGGTGTAATCGATAAGCTCCAAAAATCGAAAAAATCGAAACCTTATTGAAACGATAACCATAAGCATATGTAAAAATCGATAATCGATAAATAATTATCGATAAGGGTCAAAATCGAATCGATAAATCGAATGCATACCTCTAGATGTGATTATAATCGAGGTCGGGAACCCCTCTATTGAGACTCGGGAAGAATGAATGATGTATTGGAGATCGGGTACGGTAAGGCGACATACCCCGGATCAAGTATGGCTTCTATACCTCGGGAGATACGGTGAACGATTATGCATGACGGATAGGGGACCGTAATATTCGCCTTCAACCTGATTTTACGGCACGAATCCCGTTCGGTGTTTATTATAGATCAATAATTACCGGAAAAATAAGATTTTTACTTTTTTTATTCTTGTACTAGGATTGAAATTCTCTTACTATATAAAGGGAAAGTTTTTCTTTAGTTTGTTATATTATAACACGTATTCAAAGGCAGTAAAAAGTTTACTTTTATCTTCTAGCTAGTGTTCAAAGTATTATTCACTTGTTCTTTTCTGAACGCATGATCGGGCTTGTACCGAGGATCCGATCGAGGACGAGTTCTACTGTTCAATCCTAGACCAGGCTTGGTCATTACATTATGATTGGTTTGATCATTTATTCTATCTTTAATTCATCTATTTGTTGTCCTTAATTTTTCGTATTGAACTAAACAATGTATCCTTTAAACCGCATACAAATTTAATTGTTACTCATTTTTGGGGTAAACAATAGTCTCGTTGAAGTTATTTAGATTTTCTTCCCCTCAATATCAATCACCATCACTTTTTTTTCACTACTAGAAATTCGGGAAAACCGTCCAAAAAAACCAACAAAAGTAGGTCGGTAATGGTCGATAACCGTCCAAAACGCGATCATTAACGTATGTCGGTATTTTGAAGGTCGGAAGGGCATACCAACCAAAGTTGGTCGGACATTACCAACCAACTTTGATCTGTCAATTAAATTCAAAAAATTAAAAAATGCACCATCTGGGAATCGAACCGGGATCTGTACAGTGGTAGGATATTATTCTACCACTAGACCATTGGTACATTTTTTAAGACTGTCTTTTATTTTATTTATACTTTTTAATTGTACTTTCGCACGAAAGTAACTTACTAATGTCGGTTGGTTTTATTAAAAAATAAAATTACTAACCGAATTTGGCCGATTTTTCAAAATGTCCGGCCGAATTAACCGACCGATTTTGATCGATTTTTTTAATACTAATTTTAATTTATTTTAAATTAATAACCGACCAAAATTGATATGTTTCTTGAAAAATAAATTTTGCGGGACTCAAAATAGTTTCCCGCATTTGGTCGATTTCAAAAAAATTAAATATTTTGAAAAACCGACCGACTTTGGTCTGTTTTTTGACCGATCAAAATTGATCGATCGACCGTGGTCGATTTTCGCCGAATTTCTAGTGGTGTCTCCTCAAGTTGGAGGAGACGCATAATTAGACAGCGAAGATCATTTGAATTATCCACCAAACGATGGATGATCACTTAGCTATTAATGTCTCTTGTATATGACAAACATAAGTGGCAAAGGAGAAAACAACAGTACCAGAAGATGAAAATGCCATGCAAGTATCAATCAAAGTCACGTTTTCTTTTCTAATATTTCTGTTTTTAAATAAGTCATATTATACGGAGTATTTTTTTCAGTTAGGAAAGAGTTACTAGAATTTTATTAGAAAGATATCTTCAACAGATGGCGCGCACTCATGAAAAGATACTAGCTAAGTTAGTGCACCGACAGTTATAGATTTTATTTATACTATCCGATTAAACTGACTTACAACAATATATAATTTGTACAACAAATCTGATATGATCCACTTAAATATTGAGTAATAACTTAAAATTTTATAAAAATATTTGTTTAGGTTAAATGGTTTTTAAAAAAAATTAGTTTAGCTGTCGGTATTAGGGTTGGTACTCAACTAATCAAGATTCGAGTTTGTGGCACTCATTTAAGAGGAAGTACTTCTTATCAAGAATTTTTTTCATTCTCAACGTCCGAAATCAAGACTTATGTTTAAGGATGGATGAATCTTATCTATTTCACCACATCCCTTGGCTATATATGCTTGCAGTTTATTTGCATCAATCCAATAATTACATGCATGTCACATGTCTACATGAATATATATGGTTATCATTCAATTATAATTAATTATTTAATATATAGTTTAACCTTAAATTATTATTTAATCATAATAAATTAGTATAATTTGATATAAACATTAGCTTTTACCAAAAGAACGTAGGTGGAACAAAGCCCGAACTAATAGTCAACAAAGTAGCTAAAACAATCACAACACGCGAATGCGAACATGCATAAATGAAAAGTGGCCATTTGGGTGACTAGTTATCGATCGATTAAATAAATTAGATTGATTGTAGTTGGAATTTCGTGCCATAGTCAATTTAGATTAGAAAATCACTTAACCGCGTAAATATCGAACATAGATTTTAAGAGGTTAAGATGTCATTAACTTATTTTGAACATAAGGAAGAAGAGAGATTGAGTCTCAAATAGTACCATATTAACTCATACAAGAAAAAGTCAAGATTGCACCAAATCAAAAGGCGAACAACATACATAGCAATACCAAAGCAATCCATATTACATAGAGCACTCGATATAAAACACGTACATACTCCATTTTTGTTTATTTTAGGCAGTTCAAGTACGTATAAGACATTACAGCACCAATATAGTAATACAGAGAATTAAAAACACAAAGAAATATACTGAAAATAGGAGTTCAAAAGCAGTTAAATTTAGAAGAGGTGGTGGTGTTTTCCTCCTTCAGCTTCCTTTTGTTCTTTCTTGGCATCCTTCTTATCATGGTGTTCATGGAATGCAAATCCACCTGCCCCAACTGCAGCAGCTGCTGCTATCTCTTCTTCTATCTTGTGTTTGTGTGCATGCTCTGGATCTTTCTTTGCCTTGTGCTTCTCATGCTAAATTATTTTTATCAAAACAAAAAAAAAAAGAGTAAGAAAATTGAAGAAAGTAGCTCAATCAAGATAATTAGAGGGGAGTTTTACAACAACGGTAAAGTTGTCTCCATATGACATATAGGTTACTGGTTCGAAACGTGTGGAAGAAGCCACTAATGCTTGCATTAGAGTAGACTATCTACATCGCACCTTTTGGGATGCAACCCTTCCCTTTTCGACCCTGCGTGCATACAAGATGATTTGTGCACTGGGCTGTCCTTAATTTGCCAAGTCAATCAAGATAACTAAAGAGACAAATATACTTCTTTTAAGGAGCATAATGCTTTTCCATATAAGGTATTGTAACATTTTTGCTAATATCCGCATCTAGAGAACAAAAGTGAAAAACAAAAAGAATTTTTTTAATCCTTGTAAAACTGATTAAAGTGAACAATCATAACATAACTATTTGGGAATTGACTCGAACAGGAGACTTTCAGTTTAACCATATTTTCAGGGAAGGTAACAAGATTGCAGATCAATTAGCAAACTTGGGTGAAGTCACAAAAACTCATGGTATCTTCAACCAAGTTGTTTCCCTTCCTAGAGAGGTTAGAGCTTCTTTGAAGTTTGAGCAAGAGGAAATACCCAATTTCAGGTTTAGAGTGAAAAGGAATTTTTTTTTGTACTTAATGATATCATCAATTGATATTAGAATTAGACATAGCATGTTTGGGGCATATGTGTATGCTGGGCCATCTTTTGTGAATATAGATGTATCAAGTACTAGAGAGGAGTCTATCAGATTTCTGTCAATTTCTTATACACAAATGCACTTTAGATTGGTGGTTATCAATGTACAATATATAATTGAGGCTAAGGTGTATATTCTCCTCCGTGTAATCAAAGTTTTGAATATACAGGTTGGAGTCCGGCCTAACTCCACCATCGAGATGATGGAATTTGATTAAAAAAAATAACATAACTATTTAATATTTGTCTGTTATATTTTATGTGGACCTGCTTCAACTACATAATATATGTTAATTAGTTAATTACAACAACAATAACAAACCCAATGAAATTCCACAGGTGGTCTGGGTAGGGTAGCGTGTATGCAGACCATATTCCTACCTTATTATGGTAGACAGGTTGTTCCGATAGACCTCGGGAACAAAAAAGAGAGCAATAAACAAACAATATCAACAATAATGTAATAGTACATGTTAGTTTATAAATTAAACAAAAATACATACGTACCATGGCAAAAGCACCAGCAGCAGCAGCACCAAGTTCACCAACTTTCTCGAGATGACTATGGTGCTTGACTTCTTTTTCATAATCGACAGGACCCTCTTCCTCCTCCTTGTTCTTGTGGTGAAAGAGATGATGGTGCTTCTCTTCGGCCATATTGGTGCTAGCTAGTGGTTTTGAAGACTGTCAATGGGAAAAATGGCAATTCAGAAATGGTTGATGCTTGAGTATTTTGATTGCATTATTTATAGCTGATGAATTGCTGCCTTAGTCCAAAAATAGCTGGCGTGGGTAAGGAGAAAATGTTGTGAAAGGGATTTGAATATTAGTCCATGTGGATTAGGTGGCACCTTTATTAATTCGTAAGCAAATTCCCATGCAGTGGTGAAACAAGAGATTAATTTTTTGAACTGAAACAAAAGAGCAACAAGCTCTCGTAACCAATTGGATAGAACACCTACGTAGTAAGTGGAGGTCTTGAGTTTTGCTCACAACAAGATTATTCTATTTTTCTGTATTTATGTATTTCGTCTTGATTACAGTCGATACAGATTGTATCATTTGTATATACCACTATAATTTACCTTCCTCATTTATTTCTAACGAAGTGAGGTTTTGACTGGTGGATGTGATATATACCTGTGTCCAGTTCAATCCAATTTTTTTTATTTACTTAAAGAGCCCTCTGGGAATTTAGCAACCGGATCAAATAAGTTCAATAATTGTCGAAGGAAAATGTCAATGGAAACACATAGCTATAAAAATTCCTTTCTTTTATGTAAATAACAAAACACGTGATTCGTCATTTCCTTCTCAAACTTCTTTAATTTCTTTCCGTGTGTAGGGGCAGAATTATGCATCAGCACTCTTTTAAACCCAAAAAAAAAAAAAGTTACAAAGAGAAGGAGGACTGTGAGAATCGAACCTACACTTATTATATGTGTATGGCAGAATCAATCATCAACACGCATTTATTATTCCTTATATATATCCTACTATTATCCCTAATTGTTTCCTTCGTGAGAATACTTTTACTATTTTGCCCATCGCATTACGTGCATATTTATAGGGGGAAAGGGGACTTTTTCAAGTTTTATTTTCTTGAAAAACTAAGTGGGTGTTTGGACATAAGAATTGTGAAATTCCGGAAAAAAATAAAATTTATTTTCAAGTTGAAAATGGTATTTGAAAATTAGAATTGTGTTTGGACAAGAATGCAGTTTGGAGCTATTTTTCAATTTTTGTGAGTGATTTGAATTGAAAATTTTTAAAAATAACTTTTTTGAAGTTTTTCAAATTCCGAAATTTTTTCGAAATTTAACTTCAAATGAAATTTGAAATTTTCATAGCCAACCACTAATTCCAAAAAAATAAAAAATAAAAAGAAGAATCTTGGCCAAACGGGCCCTAAAATATTTATGGTATATTCATGCTTGTTGATCTTCCATTGGTCTTCCAAAGTTATTTTCAGACAATTGAGAGGCTAAATCAGTGCAGATCTCAATTATTCCTTCTTTGTATTATAAAAATTGAAAAATCTATATTCTGAATGATTATCTCCTCAAAGCAAACTCATACTTTTGTTCATGTTCTTGAAATGATATTCTATGTTATAGTTTGTCTGGTTTAATATGAGTGTGGGGTACGTAAGAGGTTTTACCCCCACCTAATATTTTCACTAATTCAGTAAATACAAAATAAGGTCTTTTATATACCATTATTACTTAATTATAATTAGATCATAAGTATTCTTACTTTAATTTCTAACTGATAAAATTAAATTAATTACACATAATTAACTTTTATATGTGTGTGTCCCCTCTCAATTAACCAATGCGTCGCCTTATCTTTGGCATGGTCAAACAAGCATAGTCAGCATAACTCCAACAACCCCCCCACCCCACACACACACGGAAAAAAATAGAAGATATAGGGTATGTTTGGTATGAAGGAAAATGTTTCCATTATGAAAAATGAGAGATTTTTTCATTTATTTTCCTTTGTTTAGTTGGTGAATGGAAAACTTTTTTCGAAAATTTTCTAGTGTTTGGTTAGAGAGCAAAAAATATTTTGTTAGGAAAATATTTTTGTATGCTTCTCTCCACACTCCCCCTCCTTCCCTCAAGTCCCCATGTTTCTTGTCCTCTCCCCTCCTCCCGCCAAATACCCAACATTTTCAGAACTCTATTTTCTTCAAAGAATTTAATTATTCTTCTAAAAATTCATGCAAACCCAAATGAACTAATATGTTGCTTTACTTTTTTACACAAAAATAACGTTAAAATTTGTGCTCCATAATTAAAAATAAATACTCTTTTTTTGGTTGAAAAAAATACTTTTTCTACAATATGAAAATAAAGTAGTCATTTTATTGAAATAAAAGAAAATATTTTTTCTACATCATGAAAAAAAAATACTCATTTTTGTTGAAATGAAAGAAAATACATTTTCTATGAAAAGAAAATACCTTTTTTATTGAAATGAAAAAAAATATTTTTTATATCATGTAACAAAAATACTCATTTGTTGAAATGAAAAAAAAACTATCTATAACATGAAAAGAAAGTACTATTAATAATATTTTTGTTTAGGGTGGGGGTGGGGTGGGGTGAGGCTGGGTGGGTGGGGCAGGGGTTGGGGTAGGTGGGTGTGGGATTAAGTTGGGTTTGTGGGGATTGGGGAATAGGGTGGGGAAGGTTGAAAAAAGGGAAAATGCATAAGTACCCCCTAATCTATACCCGGATTTCCAACTACACACTTTATCTTTGCTGGAATCCTATTACCCTCCGAAACTTATTTTAAATGGAATTATTTGCACCCTTAACGCTGACAACCAAACTCTTGGAAAGTGGTGAGCTACACGCGCCCCCACATATATTTTTAGTACTTTTTTTATTCTTTCTTCTTTTTCTTATCCTTTTTTTGTTATTTCTTATTATTCTCATTTTTTTTTGGTTATTTCATTCTCTTTCTTTTTGTTTTGGTCACCGGCGGCATAAAATGGTGGTCGTCGGAATTTCACAAACACCATTTTTTCCGGCGAATTTTTGTTTTTCCGGCGACATATTTTTATCCCAATCTAAGTGTGTTTTGTTATATATATATATATATATATATATATATATATATATATATATATATATATATATATATATATATAAATTTTTCTTGAAAGTGTAATTTATGTGTGGGAGGAAGAGCAAAAGACATAAAAATGAATATAAGCTGAGAAAACTTTTTCCACTTAAAATTTTAATACATCATTTTTTTTCCGGCATGGGAAGGTTTTCCGATGATGAATTTTTTCCCCCAAATCTGAGTGTATTTTGCTTTGCTTATGAATAGATCTTTTTTAGAGTTTAATTTGTGTGTGAAAAGAAAAATTTGGAAGAAAAACGGTTAGACAAAGTCGTCGGTGAATGAATATCCGCCGAAATTAGAGAAGAAACGAAAAAAAAAAGTAAAAGAAAAAAGACAAAGGAAAAGGAAAAGGAAAAGGAAAAGGAAAAAGAAAAAGTAAGAAAAATGGTAAAAAAGAATAAAAATGAATCTGAAAATCGTTTTTTCTTGCTTTTCACTCTCCTTTGGGAGAGTGAAATAAACACACTCTGTCACGTCAGCGATAAGGGTACAAATAATTTCATTTAAAATAAGTTTAGGGGGGTAATAAGATTCCCGCAAAGAAAAAATGTGTAGTTGGAAATACGGGTATAGGTCAGGGGATACTCATGCATTTTCCCTTGAAAAGAAATTTTGGAAAATGTTTTACATTCTCTTGATCGGGAAAACAATTGGAAGAAAATGAGTTCATGAGCAAAATATTTTCCAAAACATTTAAGCAACCAAGCATGGGAAAATTAGAATCAAAAAATGTTTTCCTTTATACCAAACACACCCATGAATATGGGAAAATTGAAATTACTACAGAAATCATTTTGTTTATCCACGACCAATCACTATCACCTTATCTTCTACAATTAAGTTGGAGAAACAAGATCATTAAATAGAGAAAATTGGGGTTTTTGTGATTTATATCCCTAATGTATGTGCATTTGGGAGATTACACCCTATTCTTTAATTAAAGTTTTGGCCACAAACATCACCTATAATTTGGATCTCGGATTGTCATATTTTTTCCCAATTCATCTTGGGAAAAAACGGAGGGCAAAAGCAGAAAACGTTGAGGATAATATGGGCTTAAAAGTGGTGAAATTAGTTATTTTGAGTCTTATTTCCTGGTTCTCCTTCTAACATTTGTGTCAAGAGTAAGAACTATTTTTGGGGCAAATTGCAAAAATTAAAGATAGGTGCAGGTTGCAAAATAATGTATAAAATTGGGGATCAAATTGCTGAGATATGGGAATATTGTAGTCTTCCACAAAATATGGGATTTCCTTCATTTTTTAAAAGACTAGCATATAGAGAAAAAGAGAATAACAAAAGTACAGAGTATCAAAATTATTATAAATAGAATTTTATTTATGGTAAATGTCTATATTTAGAGAGATTTTAGGGTTTATTACTTGGTGGCTAAGTCACTTTTTCCCTATAAATAGAGGGTTCTATTCCATTGTAATTCATCCCAAAATTCAATAAGAATTCTCTCTCTCTTTCTCTGCAATATTGTTCTTCTTCTTTTATTGTTTCATAACACGTTATCACCACGAGACTCTAACCAATTGAGTAGAAGCTTTGGGATTGAGCATAATGATTGTTAATTATTCCATGAACTTCCTTCATGATTAAATTCTGGATTTAAGGTAAGTATTTTACTTTTCTCTTTCAAATTCTTGACATTCTATAATTTGATTTTAAATACAAGCAAAAACGATAAATTTTGATTGTAACTCTAATGGAGTTTGAAAGAAATTATAACCACCCAAAGTGGTAAAATTTTTATGCCTTGCCATGATCAAATTCATGTATGATTGTGGGCAAAGAATTGAAAACTCTTCCCATTAAATTTGCTTCATTCTCATTCCCTTAAGAAAATGTGATAACAATATGTGATAAGTCTGAAAGAAGATAAAATTATTACTATGAATGTATCAATGGATGCGGACGTGGCAATAGACGAAATTATAATCGTCATTATTGTGGTAATGAGAACAATAAGTATTCTCAAAATAATCCTTCACTATGTGAAAGTAATATTTGTCATCGATTTGACATGAGATTTTGTAAAGCACATATAGATGATTATGGTTCATTCATGATGTGAATGTGACAACATGTGATTTATGAATACATATTCATTCTTGGAAGAATATGAGTGTGCTAGTGGTATATACAACACTCACCTCTAGAAGGAGGTTTGAGAGGAAATAAGAAAATAATGTCATTATTATGGCATAAATGGTCATTGGTCACGTACTTATTGTACGCCAAAATATTTTGGCAATGTGATTATTTAAAGACAATGGTAATGCAAGAAACAGATCTTGCATATAATTTTGACCATAACCATAATGATATAACTTTCTTCTTAAAAGAGATATTCACCATATGAATGTTGATGAATATGTGGTACTACAAAATTAATTGGGAATGCTGCAAAAGCCAATTATACTATTTTTGGAGAAACACAATTGATTACTAATAAGGTATTATGTTGTAGTAAGTCTCAAAGAAGCTTATTCAGTTTCTAAAGTATACGCGAAAGCGGTTGGTTATATTGAGACTATAAATAAAGGAAAGATTTGATATCTTCTATTACAACTTGTAGCGGGGTAATATGTATGTGAAAAACTATCCGCTTTATTTTCTAGTTTGTACTACACAAATAAAAGAATACCACACTAAAGTGAATATTTATTGATATAAAAACACATGTCATAATAAACTTGGAGTTTATTGATAATTGCACATGTCATGGTGTAAATCTCAAGTTTATCAATATTGATAATTTATTGAGTTGGCATAATTGGTTTAACCATATCAATTTAAGTATGATGTGCAAAAATAATAGAGAATTCACATGGGTAAATATTAAAGAACTAGAAAGTTCTTTATGAATTCTCTTATGTTGCATGTTCTCATTAATTAATATACCAACTAAAATTGGGATTGAACCCCATGAATGCTGGAAATATCAAAGGTGAATATGGGTCCATTCACATGTCATGTATACCACATAAGATGCATCCATGAGATGGTTACATGTGCGATTATTATTAACCTACAACCCGGTGTTTGCGAGGTAATCAATAATTTAATTTAGAGCATATTCCAGATTTTTTTATTCAAGATAGTTCATCTTGATAAGTTGGTTTAGCAAAATAATCTATTGAGTGCCTCCACTAAATAGCTAAACAATTGCTTATGAGAACAAAATTATCTATATCAATTTGATATACGTTATATACCAAAGTATATTACATTCTCCCCTCACAAATGGTTCAGGGTCAGGAACCAAATAATTCCATCTTATTATTATTGATGTGTGATGTATATTTTGATTAACACCATAACGCAAAAAGATGAGTTCTTAAAGTTGAGGAAACAAGTTAGTTTTCTAATATGAGAAGGAGATATGATAAACAATTGAGAAAAAGTTACGTGGAATGAATTATCATTTGTATATCTAGATCCTCGAATACAATAATATGAACTTGAAGTTCATAAAAAGATAATTCATCTGCAATATATTGCAAAGTATGCTAGACGCATTTGCTAACCCAAAGAAAGTAACTATATTCTCATTGCAAATGCTCCTATTAATTCCTAGAAGGACAAAGTCTATGGTACGCTTAAAGCGTATAGACAAATCGGTTTCAAATAGAACTTCTTGATAAAGAAGATGAGCAAATGATCAAAGTGATCATAATAAAGGAGGCAAGTGATCTAGAAGATCATATGACATAACACTTCATAAAATCTCATGAGAGATTCAGGTACCCGAAAATATGAATGAAGAGATCTCCATGTTATGTCTTTATGAAAAATAAGGAGGTTGGAACCGATATAAAATGTTCGTCGACGACATCTATGATAACGCTAAGTATAGATGAGGATCTTAAGTTTGTCGAATACAGACACAAAAATATTGGTCAAATAGAAGAGACGCAATTCGAATAGAATTGGTTTCATATGAAAGACAAGTATTTGGACCTACAGTTCAAACACTTGAAAGTATAAAGTCAATGGTATGTGCAATTAGTTTTTGATATCTTATATGTCTAGCATGACATGAAAACTTGATATGCATCTAAAGTCTCTTTAGATGGCTTATATGACTTAACTTATATGACAATCCATGAAGGATTTAAGTTGCTTGAAGCATATACAATTCTTGATCTTGAAGTACCACTTCCTCAGTGCAATTTGTGCACAAATGTATCTTGCTATAACTATGGACATGATAATATGATAGCAAGAGTTTTCATCTCTATGTGAAGATATTAAACTGACGATTCCAACAAGATCATATGAAGACAATACATCTATTATGGATGATGATTTCGAG